>NW_009634182.1:26042-49458 GCF_000690535.1 Cariama cristata | reverse complement strand
TCCCACCCAGCTTGATGTCGTCTGCAAACGTACTGAGCGTAAATACTTCCACATTTGCTTTTAAATATACAGCAACTCCAGGTAATTTTACTGAACATAGCAGGATGAAAATATTGACCCTACTCATTCTTTTCCATCCTTATCCAAGAAATATCAGAAGCAACTAGGACTTTCAGTTTACTTTCTGAAATCAGAATCAACAAGACAAAAGAGGCAACCTTCTGTCATCCACCCAGCCCTGAAAGTTTAGTTTCAGCAAAGGCAAGGCAATACTGACAGGAATTTGCAGCATTCTGACAAAGAAATCAGTGTTCCTAGTAGACCATCTTACGAACAATATTCAAGCTCTGCTTATTGTACCTTAGATCTGTATAAATCCAGGAGAAGGACAGGTAGGAAGGTATGTGTAAATACTGAAGTTCACCTCATGTCAGTTAGAAGCCTTTCAGCTTGAGATGGAATAAGAAAATTAACTAAGCTCCCAAAATCTGATTCTGGTTTTTTGATTTTTTTTTTTTTAATTTTCTTTTTCTTTTTTTTTTTTTTTGAAAATGCCCTTCTTCTGATACGTCTTACCTATAGGTGCCCTCTGACATAAATTATTTCTCAAAGACTGTACTGGAAAGTTCACATTTTCTATGTCTGTCTTCCAAATTCTTTGACACCTTAATTACCTAAATAGAAATATAAAATAATTTTTATATTGTGTATGTTTGTGTATGCTTTTTAAATAGTACAACCTTCCAATTTTTCAGGAGGGAAAAATCTTTATTTTACTAATTCAGATGCTATAGAAGAAGATCTGCCCCTGTGGTGCCAGGTGGGTTGGGAGACACTGTGTTAGTGCAAATGCATTTTGCATTAACATGTCATCAAAGAGTTCAAGAGAGGAAAGAAGCAATTTATTTTAAGTGTCCATGAACACCTATGGAGAAACATATGACATCTCTGAATACCAAATGAAATCATTATGATCAGTGATACTCTAATGAATACCAAATGAATCTGTAATGAGAGGACCCTAAGCATTATTTTGATCAATTATGTCACAATACTGTGGGAGTATACCAACAGTATTCACAGGCTGTAAGCTCTACTCTGACTTTTGACTATATAATTAACATGCACGTAATTTTTTCTGTAATGTAAGAGAGGTGTAGAAATTACTATGTGTTTGATAACTACTCATACAAGGATGCAACCTTTTAATTCTTATCAATCTTTCGCATACTTGAGAAATATAATGCTTTAAAACAAAGTGAAAAGATAAAATATCATGAACATGTGAATAGCATACATTTTTTCCATCAGAAGGTACCAGAATATTTTCTGTGGCATACAAACACAAGGATTGAAAAGGAAAATCTGTCAAGAGATAACGAGTTATATCTGTGAAATAATAAATGCCCTATTGGTACACATATGTGTCACTTCCCAACTCAAGATCAATTGCTGGCTGGAAATGAAACAGGCAAGCTTTATCCTTCTTTAGATCAGTTGAGCGCTCTTTGTGTATACTCAGCGTTACCTCCACCAAATTCCTTGACAATGTAGAATGGAAAAATCTTTCCTAGATGTGAAACCAATACATCTAACTCAGACTCACAAATACATTTTTTTCATAATCCTTTAAGAACTCAGATTACAAAAAGTAGATCAAGCTCCCAATAAAATAAGAGAATGTCTGCCCTGTAGTTAAAGAAATCACGTATCTTCCCAGTTGTGCTATGATCAGTGTAGCTAGTGGAAAGAATGTATTTAAGTGGTTGTTGCTAGACTTAACAGAGGTGTTTTTGCTTTCTAGTAGAATTTCCTCAAATTATATTTAATTCTTTCTTCAGCTGAAGGGGAAAGTTACTCTTTCTATCATTATCTACACAAAACTGAGACTTAAATTTGTGGAGCTGTATATCTGCAACACCTACTGACTTGGTTCATGCATAAATTCTCTGTGATTCTGAAAACCAGACTTCTGAATGTTTAAGGGAAAAACTCTAAAATACAATTTCTTAATGAAACTTAATTGCACAACGACATATTTAGTAAGATATTGAATACTGAGACACTGGCTTTCTTAACACCATTCAGGCTTGCCTTTCAGTTCTGATTAACTGCTGTTGTTTCTTTTTCATTCTTCAGTACAACATTCATTATCATCCTTTTTTCCGTTCCTATTTCTCATTCTACTCTATTCTAGTGCCAGATCAAAGTTCTAATTCTTCTGAAATATCTTTTCATACTAACCCACATTAAATACATTTTCTATCCTACTGCTAAAAGAGCAAGAGGATATTAAGGAAAACAAATGCATAAATGAATGAAATTGCATGAATAAAAGTGAATGTTTCATGCCCAAATTACTACCCTTGTCCGAGTCTCACTATTAATCTTGCCTTAAACTTCCCTTATTTTTTATGGGCTGGGCCTTTAAACCCATACCCAGTGTGGTAGCATACGAACATCACTAAACTAATTCTGCAAGTTATCAAAATCAGTCAATCAAAATAAATTACAATCTGTAATTGTACATCGCTTCAGGAACTTAATTTATTCTCCATAAATTAAACACATATTTCAACCACAGTCTTTTAATAAAGCTTTTTAGGGAGATATCCTTGTTTTTATTCTCTGTTTTCTTGACACTGTTGATCTTCCCCAACCTTTCCATCTAAATGTACATAAAACTCAAGTTTGGAAAACTAAAGTAATTGCTGGTTTCTTTTGCGATTTTTTTTCCCCCTTTCTTATTCTTATTTCTAAATTTAAAAGTTTTACAAAGGAAATCCAAAAATAACAGCAAAACACGCGGAAAAAACCAAACTAAAAAACCTCGTCAAAAAACCCCACACATTATGTTCTGTATAGTAATATAGTATCTTGAATCATGTAGTCTTTGTAATCTATTGCTTATTTTTAAAAATCTTAAAATAGAGGATTTGCTGAAGGTGCACAGCATCCAGAATGTTTAAGTTCTTAATATGAAGAAGGACTTCTACAAAAATGCAAAGAAATGGCCTTTAGATATAGCTTCTTCAGGAGTTTCCAGTACTACTCACTTGCATGGTTTTTTGCTAGGATGTTGGTAATTAGAATTAATCCTTGGGTTTTAATGGCCAATGCCACATGCAGCTCTTTAGGGAGTTTGCTTTTAAAATGGAAGAAGATAGGTGGGAGAAAAAAAGAAAATAAAAAAGAGGAAATCAGGAAAGGCTGAACTGTCAGATTCCTCCATGTCCAGTAGCAATACAACATACTTCTTCAGAAAGACACTGATCAGCTACTGATTTCCACCAGCTTCACCATCAGGCAGCCAGTCTCTCTCCACTTCATGCAGTCATTGCATTCCCATCTTTGAGCTCTGCAGGACATGGGTCAGGCCATAAGCAGTCAAATCACATTCCTGTCTTCTCCCCAAGACACAGGCAGCTATGATGATTTGAAAGCACCTGCTTGCCACTCACAAAGGCTGTAATGTAGCTGCATTAGCAATTCCCTCCTTCAGTTTACTCAATCACTCTATTCACCAGGTGCATCAAGGAATCACTCCCCCTCTGGACCAGTGCAAAAAGTATAGATTAATTATGCTAATCATCCACTCTAGGCAGTAAATGCACAAAACATCCACCCCTTCTATTCCTCCAGTCAATTCTTTTCCATCTATACTTCTTACCTCTGGGTCTTCCCAGTGTGCCTGACTTAACGCGCAGCTGGGATTTGGAGACAGATTCCAAGCCTTTTCTCTAGTCCTTCACTGCTGTCAAGCCACATTAAGAAGCTTTGCTTCTTTTAGCTACCGTGGATATTTGTAGACTTGTTAGTTTTTCAACCTTAACTCTGTAAATACTCCTAATACTTATGTATCACTTTTCAAAGCAGTTCCTTGCCACACTACTTTTCTAAACCTTCTGTAGTATGAAAGTTCAAGATTTGGATGTTTTCTACAGCCTTTTTTTTTGTTTCCAGGTGGCTTTTATTTCCTTCCTAGTAACCTGTAAACCTTTTTTTTTTTTTTTTTCTTCAATGTTCATGTTTAACAAGCTCTGAGTAACTCCCCTTTTTTTTTTTTTCTGAAGCCAATGAGGTTTACACATTCAATACCAAGTTAAATGGCACAAGTCATGTGTAATTCACTTCACAAAATACTTGAAGTTTTAAATGTCATAGAAAAACATTAATATGTGGATAAGAATAGGTGCTAATGTTTTTTCTTGTACAGTTTTTAATTTGTTTAAAATTTTCAGCACAGTTCCACAGCAGAAGTTTTTTCCAGAAATCCTGTTCTTTGTTTGTTAGAATGCAATATTGGCAGATTTTGAATCAAGTGACCTTCTTTAACCCTCACACCCTGCTAAACCAGGGACAAAGTGAAGAATTGAGGTCATTTTTCAGCCTATGTTAACTAGAATGTCAATTACTCTTTTACTCTGCCACAAAGCAGTCACAGAGAGTTAGTGCACAGGCCTAGATGTGATCACATAGAGAGGGACAGCCTCAAGATATATTCAGTATGCTGATGTCAATGTTTGCCTTTCTAACCCTGTTGGCAGTCAATATGCTATTTGAGGTTTGATTCACTTTTCAGGCTTTCAATAGTTAATTCACACACACTCATCTGTACTTCTTTTTTAATTGGTTTATTTCCCAAATCTTTTATTTTGTGGAATTTTGTGCAGTTAAAATATGATTCTTCACCTTTCTCAGAATCACAGAATCACAGAATGGTTGAAGCTGGAAGTGGACCTCTGGAAGTCATCTTCTCCTACCCCCTCCTGACCAAGGAGGGTCACTTGGAGTAAATTGTGAAGGACCATGTCCAGATGGCTTTTGAAAATCTCCAGGGATGGAGACTCCGCAATCTCTTCAGGTAATCTGTGACAGTGCACAGTCACCCCACAGTGAAAACATGTTTTCTAATGCTCAGATGAAACCTCTTGGGATCCAATTTTTCCCCTTTGCCTTTTATCCTGTCACTGAGAACCACTGAAAAGAGCCTGGCTCCAATTTCTTTGCACCTTCCCTTCAGATATTTGTACACATTCATGAGATTTTCCTGAGCTTTCTCTGCTCCAAGCTGAGCAGTCCCAGTTCCTTCAGTCTTTCCTCACATGAGAAATGTTCCTGTCCCTTAAGCATTACAGTGATCCTTCACTGGGGTCTCTCTAGTAGCTGTGTATCTTTCTTGTACTGGGAAGCCCAGAACTGGACCCAATAATCCAAGTGTAGTCTCACTTCTCCATTAGATTAGTATCATTCAAGGTATTAATTACATAGACTTTGATTATACAAGACCCTTCTCCTTCAAGTGCTGTATCCTACTTACTATGTAACCATGACTAAATCAACACTGTCAAAATTTCTGTTGCAGGACGGATGCATCTATAGTATGTCCCATTCTGGAAGGGGTATGTGACTAGACTAGCATGTGCTCAGTGTAAAGTAGAGTGAAAGTAAGAAAAAGAATGACTACAGGGATATAGACCACAGGGGCACTGTATGAACAAGTGGCAAGAGGCAGCAACACTCTTACATATAGCTGCAGAGTGAAAATCAGTGGGAACAATCCAGAAGTAGTTGTCATGAGCGAGAGCCATAGAGCTTTTGGGCCTATAGTCTAATTGTACTCTGAGATATGAAAAGCAACGTGGGAATGGTTCATAGGCAAAACATCCTCTTCTGGGCTGCCTCTTTGATCCGGATTGAGAAATGTTGTCATTGATTTCAATTACAGTGAGGTTACTTTGGCGTTTTCCACACCTCATGCAAAGTGGCCAGGTTGTTAGGACTGTACCGTCCCTAGCAAGATAAAGTAACATGCACATTGGAACTCATTAATGTACATTGGAGCCCTAATTATTAGCTACCATTTCGAGGCTATGTGTGGTTCACGGTAAAGAGATTTGTTTTCTGAAATCCCCTTCTATAACATTTTAATCAAGTTGCAGCATTAAAAGTAGAACTCCTTTCCCTCTTATCGCATTTTATTAGAGGTGGCAGTTACACCAAGATGGAATAATTGTCCCAGGCTAGAAAACTTTCAGTTGTAACTCAAGTCACCATATGAATATCAAGAAAACTACCTAAAAGCTGAGCTATAGGCAAATAAAATTATTTTTTCTCAATTAGTTTCATGTTTAAACATTACCAGGAGTTGATGAAGGATGTATTCTGGAGGAGCTTGGATGCTACACACTATTTATTTCTGACACTGTCCTGTAGAGCTCTAATTCCTTATCTCCAATCTCAAACAGCCTTTGACTTGCTAGACAACCACAGCTACACCTGTCATCTTCAAGGGAATCCAAAAGAGTCAAAAAGATGATTTGTGTATGTTGTTACCTTGCTCCAAAACATGCCATACAACATTAAACCCTGCTGCCTAGGTACAAAGTTTATTACACAGAACTGGAGACTCTTTTATCGCTTTGAGAACCTTCTTGCTGTAAGGTGGGCTAACGAAAACATACCCTGTTAGTCATGATGACAAAAGGTAAGGATATGTACTTGTTGAAGCAACTGGCATTTCTGACCAGGAACTCTGGGCTCAGTGTTGGAGTTATATGAAATGTGTGACTTAAGGTATAGCACAGGAGGACATAAAAAGTCTGTTGTGGGTCACTCCACCCACATCTGGTCACCAAGAATGAATTATTACAGCTATTTTTATATCTATATGTATTAAGGTAATCAGTTAATAACTTTCATGGGGCTACTTTCTCTGTCTAAGTATCCACATCATTCTGAAGGAGCAGGTAGTTGCTAAATTAGAATATTTGAAGTGTCTCCCAGGAAATTTAAATTGATTTTGCTACCCAGACACAATCTCCCCATTTTACCCCTCCCTTCAGTGTTCACTGGCCTCAATAAATAGTACATGGCCATTTATGGACTCCCAGAGCCTCTGTTTGAAATTTACAGTGCTCCTTAGATACTTGGTCCAAGTTTGTGCTCCAGGTCAATTTCACCACCATGTCAGGATGAAACCTGGTTTTCATATAGCTTAACTCTCTTGAGAGGCTTGATTTTCCTGGGGAAAAAACCTTGGCAGGTGAGCTAGAAGAAAGATATTCTGCTTTACAGACTTGTAGTCAGTTTAGGCAATCAGGAATACAAGCAGCTGAGATCCACCACAAAATGTATCCGTGGAGTCTGGGCTTCATCAGGAACACTATATTAAGCCATGGTGAAGTCCAGCTTATTCAAAACTATATTTTTGGCAGAAGAACAGAATATAGGTGAAGAAAGATTTTTAAGTCCTCTTTCATCAGTTGCAAAAGTAACTTCAAAGTTGTAGTATCATAGTGTATTTTGAAGCAGCTGAAATAAGAGAAAGAGAAAAAGACATATGCACCCATGACACCTTCAGGGAACACTCACCAGTTTTCATTAGAAATGCTATTTTCACCAGATGTTTGCTTCGCATGCTTTAAAATCTTACTTTTGCTTTGGATATGTCATTTCCCCCTACACTGTAAATGTAGCATGTTGATGTGTATCAGCACTATCATTCTCTTAAATGATGTTGAAAAAATGTGTACGCTTTCTAAAAGATAAGATAAAAATAAGATTTACCAGGTTTTTATTATATTTTTGCATAAAAATTATTAATAGGAATTAGCTTTTATTAAATTCTTTAATATTAATAACATGCTACTATATAAAATTCAGATGAAGTGACCAAGGATTATATACAAAAAAAATTTAGGCAGAATTGGATTTAGATGGAATTAAGTATGTTACATAAAGGAACTACTGGATTAAAAAAAAAAAAAAAAAGAAAAATTAATCTTTGAATAGGGATTTTGTTTTACCCTCTGGGTGACATATTTTCTTTTAGTGTCAGCCTCTCATCTAGTATCTCTTCATTTAGTTTCTGTGTGCTGGAACAGTTTAAACAGAAGGTACACGCTTACATTCCTTCCTTCTTCTTTCCTCTAATCCTCACAAAAGTATCCCAACTCTTCAGTGAGGTTATCTTACATAGTTTGAGACAGCTTTATCAGAAGAAAAAAATTATCAGTCTTCCACATTCTATATAAACTGCCTAAGATTTTGAAGAAAAGGAAGACCCCTAGCTAATGATACGGCAAAAGAAAATAGGAGGTGCTCTCTTCTTGAGAGAAAAGCAACTTGAATCTGTCTTCAGAGTAGCTTCCTGGCCTGTGGACAGTGAGTGCTCGGACATACCTCCTGGAGCCAGGAGTCAGAAGCTTGATGCCCATGGCAAGATGTATGACAATCACCTTCCTGCCTCTTCACCCCATTCAGGAGGTTGCTTGCTCTGCCTGGGCTCAGTTTTTGTGGATCACTGTTTTTGAGCCTGGTTTGGAGCTCACTTTAAGGCGCCTAGACTCCCCCAAGCAAAACAAAGAAGATCTGCAAGGATTTTTAGACTGCAATCTAACAAATCCAGTGCCCCGGAGTAATACATTTCAATATCTATCTTCCTTATTTCCTTTCTGGACTTTGTCCAGAGGTCTGTTCTTCTCTGGAATTCTGCCTTTGGTTGCAGATAAATTTGAGAGCTGACTCCTGATTTGCCATTGTTTCAAACATTTTGTGGGTACAAATCACACCTTTCCTGGGTAATAACAGGAGGTGCTGAAAGTATGGTAGGATGGCTGCTGGGAGGAGGTGGGAACTTAATGCTACGTACATTTTCCTGGTCTTACTGAGACCCAGAGTAGGCCTTAAAGGTTGAAGTGTCTCACTGGATACCTTGAAAATTTCCATCATATATTTACCCAACCAGTGAGCTTGGGTTATGTCTCAAGACTAATTTTTAAAGCATTTCCTAACAGCAGCATTTTTATTCCTCAACTTAAATAGTAAATAATAATTATAGTGTTGTCAGAAAATTGCTGCTCCCTTAAGTCTTAAAGGAAGCTGGTAGTAAGACTCTGTTTTCAAATTCAATGCACTTCATTTGTGATTATTGTATGCAATTATTTTTTTTTTTTACAATTTCTTACCATATCCCATAAGGTAATGATTAAAACTTGAAAGCTTTAAAAGAGAAAATAACTGCTCAAGAAAGATATAGAACAGTTTAGCCAAATGCTTTGGGCTCTGGTTGCCTCATTTTTCCCCACCCCATCTTCCCTTGAGTCTTCCTTCTCAAAGCCTGTTATTCCTCAAGACCAGCTATTCCTGTCAGTCTTAAAAGACAAGTCTCATCCAAAACAGGGGAGTGTTTTAGTTCAATAATGCAAATAAAGTCTGCATTCATGTTACCAGAAATTTTACTCTGCCTTTGATGCACCCTTTTAGTTGTAATGTCACAAAAGCGTTGGGAGAAATTGCTATAATATTGGTAAAATTATGAGGGTAAAAATTCCATTGGTTTCTATGGGTGCAGATGTATAGACAATGGGCCTGATTCTACAAACTGTCTGATACTTGATAGCTCCACTGAATTTGGTTAGACTGTGCACATGTGAGAAATCATTCTCATGCATAAATGTTTACAAGACGAGGGGCCTGAATTTTAAGTGCTGGAGTTCAAAGGAAATATAATTAACAAAGAACACATTCCCATGAGCTGCCTAACTGTTCCTGCAAAGTACTGGGTATCCTCAACTCTCATTAACTTCAATAGAAGTTGAAGACAAGTGGCATGAAGCAAGATTAAGGCTCAAAATTTCAGCTAATATGAATTTCTTTTTTACAGCAACAAAAAGGGGGTCTGATACAGTGTATTTATCTCAGGACTTATATGAAGCCCAAATCTGGTTTTGTCTCTTTACAAGTAATGGTCTCATTGATTCCAAAGATCGGTTAAAATATAATTGTTTAATAATAACACATAGTGTGTAAAGAGCATTCTAAATTTAGTCTTCACATGCAGAGATAAAACAGATCCCAAAGGCATTTTCAGAAAACTCATAATTTTCAGATCCTAAAAAACCCCTACCCTTGCATATATATTTGAAGGAAGGGAATAAAAATATAAATGTATATACGTACTTGTTTATGTGTGCATCCATATTTATGTCTGTGTATGCATTTAATGATGCAGAGATGTACTTTTTTCTTTCACCTCAACTTTATCTATGATTAAATATATACAAGACTTCCCATTATAAAGGATGATGCATTTAAATATTAGTAATAGTTTCATGAATCTAATATTCATCAATGTCTTTCTTTTCTTCAAATTACTAGGCCTACCTAGGATGAAATCAGATTCTCAAAGCTCTATCTACTTCAGTTTCAGGTCATTTTCAAAATCAGAATGGGTCTATTTTCTATACCTAATTTGCATGCAAACAAAATCCTATGGGAACAGCTGAACTCAGAAAAATTCACTTCCAAATTGCAGAAATTATCCTTATTATCATTATTATTGCTGTCATTTACACACCCATCAATGTGTAATCTGGAAGTACTTAAAATGGTTGAAAATGTGAGAAACTGACACTAAGCAAATAGGATAATCAAATACTTAATGTTGCAATCCCCACGCAGAGGCCCACACGTACAAGCACACACACACAGAGACTTTGAAAGTAAGAAAAAGAAAAAGAGATTATCATAACATTAAATTCCAGAAATTGTGATGAGTGAAAATCTAGTAACAAGAGACGTACACAGTGCTACTGGCTTTAAAAGTGACCAAACTCAATCTTAAATAGATACCTTGTAGGAGGTAATTTCAAAGTTGAAGTATGTAGTACTGATACAGCTCTGCTTTTGCCAGAATGCAAATAGAAAAGACAAACACTCTTGAGGAATGGAGACAGTACAACCTAAACTAAGTATGGGCCTCAACTCTGCACCTCAACTTCTATGAATCTGTGCTTCATAGGTTGTAGTGGGAATTATTAATTGCACAAGAACAAATAGACAGATACTGTAAAATGCTGAAATATTGTCACATCTTCATGTCAGAAGGAATAATTTGATTACTGGATTAGTCAGAAGTTCCTAATACCATTTGAGTGTAGCTCCATTGTAGAAGCATTTTGGAGAAGTCCCACAGAGACATAACTAAGCAATTAAGATGATGCTGTTTCTATTTCTCAGAAAAATGTGGACAATCTTTGGCCATCACATATCTTAACAATAAGATACTTGAATGCTTACACAATCTGGGTATCTAAGTGTAATATGAGCTAAGCTTAAATTCCTTGCTACTTTTGCTGTCACTCAGTCTCATGTCTGTTATGTTCATTATTTACCCATTATAGATGTATGGCATAACTTGCTTTTGTACTAGAAAAAGATATTTTCTAAGTTTATAGTGAGCACAAAGACAACATATAAGACATGATGGAGAAGGTAGGTGGTGTGTGGTACTATGTGAGCACTGAAGAACTACATATCAATAGTTTGTGGGTAGCTTTATAAAATCATAAAGGTAGTGCAAAATAATCCAGCGCACTCTCAAAGAGGGACTGCTCTGAAAAATGATCAGACAGAATCCAGCCTCTTGGGGTTTTTTCCTATCTTTGACCAAATTTTCTTATGCATTTCTCAAGATATTGTAACACTATCCATTTCGAGACTTACTCTGTTCTCTATCAAAATTATATTCTTATTTTTAGTTAAAATCAAGAATGAAAATGAATGTGCAAATACACAATGCAGGAAAAGTCATCGGGTTGTAAAACTCTGTCTAGGGTTGTGGAAGAGATATTTCCCTTTGCACAGCACTCTCCTGCACACAAATCTATACAGGAGCCCTCCTTGGGCAAAGGCATCAGCCAGAAATCTTGCAGGTGGATTGCTTACCTCACCTTGTAAATTGCCTGAAATTGTATGTCCACTGCAAAATGAAAAATACTTCTAGATTTGCTAGGTTTATCTAGCTAGAAGTGATAACTCTAGTGAAAAGTCTGTGGTACAACATTTAGACAGCTTTAGGATTTAGGTATCTTCATTGCCCTTACTAACACAATCTAAAGACACATCTTTATCCTGACTGCTGAGAGATAGCCTAGTGGGGGTCCCATATGCTTGTTCATTCACATTTGCTCAGTGGTATGTCAGTGATATCTATCTCTATCTGTATCTGTATCTCTACCTGTATCTTTCTCTCTCTCTCTCTCTCTCTCTGTCACACTGACTATTTAGACTTGAGCAACTACATGCAGGGAACCTATTCTCTCTGCATTATGTTTTTGTTCTTAAAGTCAAAATGGCACAAACCCTAAATGGAGCCTTACAATGGCGTACTTTGGCTTTATTTGACCATAATTTCAAAACATAAACTTTTTATTCTTTCTCTTAAATGTTAATGACATCTACAGTCAGACATCTATTAGTAAATTTCAGAGTCCAGAGTATCTTCTGTGTTTAAAATTATTCTTGCAGGATATGTTACATTTTAATTGATGGTTAAGATTTGTGAAACTGACAGTTTAAATAGGACAGCCTGGAGCTTCTTTCTGGATCCAGAGATTTGAAAGCTGAATCACACTGAAAAATTCCCACTGTGTTTTGCATGTTTTGTGGAGGAGAGTGAACTTTATTACGAGACAGGAAATCATTTATTTTTGGCACAGTTTTGGTAAACAGGAGTTATTGTAATGAAATTCCCTAGCTGTCTTACGTATTCCCCATCCATGACTAATAGTAGCTAAGTTGATTGCTTATGAAATTCTTTTTTGGCCCAGAGGGGTTTGTGTCAGCAGGGAACACTTGAAGAACAACACATTTCTCCTTTTACTTGCAGCAGCATCCCTGGAGGCCCCGTGTGTTACAGTACCTTGCTCTAGCAGTGAAAGAGTTGAAGAAATGCTCCTTCAGCTTTGTAGACAGAGACCCCCATGGACATAATTTGGACTATAATTAGTTGCTGCAGTGTTCAGGCTCCATTAGCCAGTACAATTCCATCCTATAGTTACAGTTTTCTCTGACTTTTATATTCACTTTAAGTCAATTGTCTTCTATTTTCCACATATTCTATTTTAGTGAAATGGTTTTAATTTTTGCCTGCAATGCAGAAATGCCACTAAGCAACTTTCTTGGATTTAAACATAAATGTAATCAATTTGAAAAAAAATATGCAATTCAGACACTGATTCCAGCTCTGACAAAGTATTAAATGAGATCTTTAGAGATAATTTTGACATTCAGGGGCAAATTCAAACCTTATTACATAGAGGTAATTGAGGGCATAATTTTGTCCTTAGGACTATACCGTCCCTGAAGTTCCCAGTGATTTTAATAGGATTATATGTATATGTTGAGCAAGGATAAACTCATACAAATCAAATACATTTTAAAGGGCAATCATGTGGTTTTGTCCCATGCTTGATTTTAAAATAAAGATCTAAAAATTTTCTCTTTGGTTCTTTAATTCTACTTCTGAAACTTATTTGTATGTTGTTTGGGTTTTTTTTAATGCCATAAGTATTGGAATGAAATATGCATCTTCATATATTAATCAGGAGGAAAAAAAAGTAACAAATGTAAAAGTGGAAAGGAAAAGATGGGAAAGATTTCTGAGACACCGCTCTGCACCATAAAGATTAAATAGAACTAAAGAGAGAACACTTTTTTTTCTTTAACGGAGGTCAGTATTAAAAGCCACTTTTCAAGCTCTTTTAGAACATTCTACTTTAAGAAATTTTCTATTTTAAGAGAAGAATATTGTGCTGCAAGGTCCAGGCTCAATTAAAATGATTTTTTGGCTTTTCTGTGAAATTCTATTTAATCTCTGTGGCACTGTGCTGACCTGTATAGAGAAAGATGGCAAAGCTACCTCTTAGCTCCAACATCTATTCCCGTAACACAGCCTCAGCAGTCAGTTTCTAACAGCTCCTCTGACAGGAAGATCTCTTAGAGAATACTTTATTATTTAATAGCCAAAATATGAAAGAAGAAAGGACATTCCTTCAGTCTGAACCTCACCTCAGCAGTTCTGAATGGTGCCTACACTAGTGTCCCCAGTACTGGAAAGCAGGACTTTAAGAAGAAAGTAAATCTGAAATATAATTTTATTATCCGAAGGAAGTTTCTATAGGACTGTGCTGTTTCAGCTGATACTGTTATTGATGTTTGAGTATAAGTAATAGCTTTCTGCATCAAATCTGCAGTTTTATTAATACTTTCAGTGAAGTTTCTGTTGCTATACTTCCAGGAAGCTCAGAAGTAGATTGACTATCTAAAAAAATAAACTCTACTTGCAGAAATTTGGACTACTTAAGTTCTGTTGAAAAAGGTGGCCACTCTGAAATTATTCTATAGGACTCAGCACAGGAAGGATCCTCCTGAGCTGTCCAGCTCTGTCTTCTGCTATTGCAGAGTGTTCTAAAACTCACTGCTCTGAGATTTTATGGTACAATCCTTCTTCTACTGTACAGAACAAATTCATAATTAGCCACGTATTTGTGCTTGTGCCACCTAAGTCCTTCTATATGTCTCCTCTCAGATGATATCTTCCCATTCACTTGATCTTCATTAGTTTCCCCAAATTTTCAGCGAAGCCATTATTTAATGGTACAAGAATGTGTCCATGATCATTATTAAGAATTTTTTAGATGGGTCTCACCAGCTCCTTGTGCTGTGATGTTAATAGTTTCCATACCTTCACAGAGAATATGTTATCTGAGTCATTCTAAGGTCACATTTATATTCTTCACAGTAACATACTGATGGTTCACAGTAATTCTGCAACTGACCACAGCTGTTGTTTTCGGCTGACTGGATCCCAATTTATTGTAGAAATATTGGTAGTTAGAAGCATTACTTTCCACTTGCTACTATAGACTTTAATTCTGTTTATCCTTTTGCTTCAGCCTTCAAGGTAATCTAAACCTTCTTATGTTTTATTCTGGCCACTTCCTGTAGACATTGCACAGTTTGCAGATTTTCAACATTTTTTTTTTTCCCTCTAATGTTATCGATGCAAATATTAAAAAGGTTGTCTCAGGCTTCAGTCTTAAGAATCATGACTAAGAAGCTTCTTTGAGCAAATATCTGCTCTTTCAGATACATTGCTTAGGTAAGTTCTTTCTAGGTCATCTACTAAAGCCCATTTTTCCCATTTCATTAACAATTTTGCTTGTGATGCTATTTGAAATGCTTATCCAAATCTAAGTACCTTATATCTACTAGAGTCCTATTGTCTACAAGACAAGACGTCAAAGCAAAATATCAGGTTATTACAGCACAATTTAGCTACATAAGTCATATAAAAGTTTACCTTCCCCCCCTCAAAGTCTTTAAACAACTTCCCTTCAACATTTGCGTAAAAGTCCTGAAGACCTTCGAGACCAGGCTAATGAGCTTGTATCTTTCTGGATCTTTTCTTTCTCTTGTCTTAACCACAGGCATTACACAACATTTTCCTGGTACATTGTTCCAACTGCTTAGCTTAAACAAAACAATTTGCTATCTGACAGTCATATGCTACTTATTCAGGATCCAGCGATGTAGCTTCAAACTTACTCACAACTGAAAACTAAGTTCCTTGAGGTTTTCTTCTAATTCAGTCATAGTAACTTCCATTTTCAGAACACGTTTCATTTGAAAGCCCATCTTTATTTGCTCTTCTCCATGCTGTCATGTTTACTGAAAACTAAGGCATTTTAAAATATATTTTTATAACACTTTTTAATATAAATAGATATATTTTATATGAAACTTATTTTATATTTAACTGGGGCATTTTTAATATATTTCATTGTTTTTTTAGAATATATATTTAATGTCTACCACATCATCATATAGAACCATTTGCCTTAAAAACATTTTGCTTTTGCATGAATATGATTTTCAAAACATGTATCAGTTCCACTTTTTGCAATTCTTTCCTATAATTCTTGAATTTTAAGACATGCCCTTTTCTACCCTTTTCCCCTATGCCTTTTTATTGGCTTTTTTAAAAAAAGTTGCAGTTCACTTCAGTGAAGAGATTAGCCTTCTAAAGAGATCTAGATGTCTTTCCTACAAATTTTTTCTTGCTTAGGAGAGAAATTTCAGATATTTTTTCCAGTTTCAATTTAAACAGATGTTAATCTAACTTTGCATTCAAATATTTAACTCATTAGACTCATTAGTTCTGGTTAGAACTAATGATACTCAGTAGAACAATAGTAATAGTTTTAGGGTTTATTTAACATATTTAACATTCACTTTTAGTTGATCTGAATAGATGTGTCTGATGCCAAAGCTTTCCAACTTCATAAATTTTTATATGTACCATGTAGCCCATCTTTCTGAGCAAATTTTTATTTCCCTCATCTCAGAACAGTAGGGTTGACAACAGCAGCTCATCATGACTTTATTCAAAACTATCATAATAACTTTTGGCAGAGACTCTCCTTGAACAGTCAGGTGCCACAGAAAGCAGGAAGATTGGCACTGTGTAGCTAAGTCTCTGTTCAGCTCACAACACTTAGTACTCCAGTAAATTCAACAAGCCACAGCCAGTCCATAGACCCACTAAGTTATAGACTACAGCAAACCAACTCGGCGATCAACAGGCAAAACCCCAACTCCACCAACCACTCCACTTAATTTGAAAAAACTCCTGAAAAATACTGTTGACTTCTTGATCACTAGCTGCAAACCACCAAAATAATCAAATGGAAAAAAAAAAAAAAGAGAGAGAGAAAATAAATTGAAAAAAATTAGATAAATAAATAACTGTTAAAAGACACTGTAATACATCCTCTCCCGTTTTAACTAAGTCTCCATAATGGAAACTTTGGAAAATTAAGAAGTTAAAAAATAGCACTGCACAGTGGTAATAAAAATGTTTTGAATGTGAATTTGCTATGAGAGCTAATATTAGCAACTCCCTTTTCTATGAAGAGAATAATTTTTTTCAACTGATTAGTTTCAGCCACCAGCCATCAGCCTACTGTGTTACTGTGCTCATGACAGAGGATTCCTTCCCTGAGCTGAAAGACTGTGATTACCATTTATACCCAAAAGCATTGATTTTAACCTACTCTATGCAATGATAACTGTCATAAATTATAAAATTGGTTATAAATCTAATTTTTTTAATCTTCCACAATATTTAACTTGATTACCTCCTTCAACAGTGAATTGTTCTTTGAATTATTCAGACTGTGTATTTTAGTTCATTTATCTGTTCTAAGCCTACTAAGCACTAATTTAAAGTTAACTGCTTGTTTTTTATTTCTATGATGAAACTGAGAAGAAATAACTCGTGATAAAACAGGATACTATATAGTTACCGAATATGAGAAGACTTTACACCAAATGGGTATGCCTGTTTTGGATTATACTGAGATGTACCCTTTTGCACATTCTCAAACAAGGAAATAGGTACTAATGTGAGTGTTTCTGAAATCAGCCCAGCAGTTCCCCAGACCAGATCCTGTTAACTTCTGCTTCAAAAAGTAATTCCACCTAAAACTTGTAGCAAAACCAAATATTCAAAGTACATCTGAGTACTTAAACTAGTGTTGAATTCATGATCCTTTATCTCACTCCCCTCAACTGGTAGCACTGTAATCAAAAATACTGATCAGCTTGTGTTATCTTTGCTGATTAAAAAATCTTATGTGAGAATGGTATTTCTGGAATAAAAGAGACTGGTTGTACAACATCAAAAAATAAGCAGTGAACAGATGCATAGATAAAGCACTCAGCTTTCACTGACAGAGTAAAAATTGTCAATACTAACCAAAGAACAGATCATAAGTGAGACGGATGGTGTTCTCTAATCAGCCAGCAGTCAATAAGTCTTTTGAAAACAATAAACTATCTCCTGAATAAATCAGTCTAATAGGAAATATCTTTTTAAGTGATGCTAAATTAGGGATGACGAAGGTTGAAAATATTACTTACAATGGTGAGGCTATTTATTAACAAGAACAAAACTTGGCAGTATTCTAAACAACCTTCTTGAGAAAGCAAGAGCACTGTGGCATTGTAATTTTAAAACAGTGGTTTGAGTCTAACCAACTGCAAGATGATACACAGCACAAAGTGAAACATGCACATAACTGCAGAGTCCATGGCTGTTACATCAGATGATTCAGTAAATGTATGGATAAATTAGGCAACAGTTTGGAAAACATGTAAACTAGGAACCAGAAAAATAAGGGATATATAAATCAAGTGTGTATTACATTGTCACCTAAAACCCGCATAAAAAATGTTTTAGGATTTGTAAGAAGGGGGTTGAATTTGATAATCTAAATAGTTTTGAAAGATGTAACCTCAAAACCTTTGGGTATTTGGGGAACAGGATGTACATAGCAAAGAAGGGTCTACAAGTACTGTTTTGAGGCCTAGAGGTAGAACATGATCCTTTGGTGCTACAAAAGCACCAAGTTCACAAGGCACACAAAACCCAGAAATCTTGCCTTTACATCACGTATGCCAGGATGAACTACAAAGGGAAGTACAAGACAAGTTATGGACTCACACAATGAGAGACAAACTTCCTACAGCATACTATAGCTTTATACTAAAATAAATATGTATGTTCTGCATAAGTGATGTATAAAAGATAAAGAACTGCACTATGCCTGTGCTTTGACAGTAGTGCCATCCCTATACAGGAGGGAACCAATCTACACCTGCAGGCAGATGAACTAAATAAATTAATAGTTCTTTTCAAATGCTAATCTTCTGGTTGAATTGAGTTCTAGTGTGAAGAGTAGTAAGTCTTTCATTGAACATAAAGCAATCATGAAGAATTGTAAGGGGAAAAATAATACTGAGAAGCTCACAATCTTTTGGCATTTAGTGGATGCAACAAACACATCACAAAGCAACTTGAATGAAGGAAAGGACATGAACTGCTAGAAAGGAAAGCAATTAACAGGATCACAGAAAATAAGCAGTCTATTTGCCCAGGTTAAGCTTATATCCAAACCATTCATAAATTTTAGGATGTCTGTCATACTGGCAAAACTCTAAGGAAAATTGATAACTGAATAGCTATGAGGGTAAACTTGGTCAAAATAAGAAATATAAAAAAACTTGGTATTTTTTTCAAATTATGACTTCACACAATTTATTAGTTTTCTTTTGTGTTTGTTTTTTTTTTTTTTCTTTTTAATGACCACTGAATATAAAGTTAGTGTATATTTAACTGAAGTCACATAAAAAGCACTAAGAAGTAAAGAAAAAGGGCAAATTTCATTTGCTGCCTTCGACAACCTGGTTGGTGTTCTCCTGTCCAGTATGACCTTTATAGATTCCTGAAACTCCCACTGCTGTTTTGCTGCTCAAAGGAAAGATGGTATGGTAGGTATCCAGAAAACATAATCTCTTCATAGGCATACAGTAATTATAGTTGACAAAAATGAAGTCTTTTAGGGCAAGTTACACGTGGCATGCTTCTGCTACCACATAACTGCAGGCTACGGCACCCTCTGTCCTGCCAGAGATATGACAGATGAAATTTGCACCTTATAATGTGAAAGAATCAATAGCCATTCCACTGAATGGAAAAAGCACAATTTATAGGTGGAAGAACTGACTATGTTTTAAAGCTGAATGAAAATTCTATTTCAAGTAATTTTTTCTGATTGAATGAGGGATTTCATTTTTTAGTAGTATTTCTCTTAAACTTATTTGTGTTCGCATTCATGGAAAAAATACTTCCATACATGAACCATAGCTCAGTTATTGGCACCCAGATACCAAAATGTATCTCACCCAAACCTCCAACCTCCTAGGAAAATATTTAATGAAAATTGAAATGGGAAACTATTCCCATTGAACATTCCTCTTAAGAAAACACTATTACCCTGACCTTTTTTTGCAACACATACAAATGTACTTGAGCATTGTTTTTACAATGAATCCAAGTAAGACTGTTTTCCTGGTGCCCACTACCATGCTTGGCGGCAATTTATTATGTCCAACAGGAGCCAAAAAGGACCACAGGTGAAATCTTTAAAAAGCAAGACAACTTTACTGATCAGAGAAGAACAGTTTTTCAGGGCCGAATCACCTTAACTTTGGAATTTTCTCAGACCTGATTAAAGGCACATTCATGACGTTAATGCCTGGAGATAACTCTCACATCAGAATGTCTTGGGACAATTGGAGAGATGAGCCACTGCAATTTATGAGAGGAGCAAAACAGTACAGTTTCATGTTACCTCACATTCAGAAAAATCTAACCACTATCTACAGGGAAAAAAGGAAGAATAAATGTGCTGAAGTTGGACTTTAGCATATAAAATATAAATGTAAATACTTATATTTCACAACATTATAAATTTTGAAAATAATGGCTTACAATAGGAAAACATTGGGCACTTTGCTAAACCAGTTTACTTAGACAATGCTCTAGCACACACATATAACTAATAGAAAGAAGTTAGGACAGCAGTGTTTGTACATTTTAGGTGTCAACAACAATCCTAAAGAAGAAAATTATTACTAATGGGCATGGATCTTTCACATTGTTTTTTCTTTAATACTCAGAGATGTTGTAAGTAAATGTCTATTGGAAACCAACAAATTAATTAACTTAGCTCATAGTCAGCTAGGTTGGTATCCATAAGCATGAACTATGCTGAGTACCGACTATATACACAACCAAAAATATATACAACACTGAAAATTTCCTAACATGCTTTTAGCACTATGCATCTCCCCATCTTTGCTATCTAAACTGTAGAAGGGTCCTGTAAAAGTAAGTTTGTGCATGCCTTCAGAGCTTCAGGTAGTCCCATTAATTGATGCATTAACATTTCAGATCTAAGGTTTAATATGTCACTCCCAGGACACACTTCTTTCAGCATATCCCAGGAGAATATCCATTCAGAGGAAGGGAAGAAGTAAAGGAGGAAAAAAAAGTAAATTAAAAGTTCCCTCATTTCATGTCAGCCTGTCTCTGCAATCGTTGACCTTAATGGAGAATCATGCCTACAATTATGTTAATAAATCTACTTTACTTTTATAGAATTATAACCATAGCAACATTATCTCTCCATAACAGGGAAAAATTTCCATTTTCATGCCTACAAGAGTAAAGAAAGGTGACAAAATAGTGAGAAGGATGGTTGTGCTCAGCTTTGATCTTGTGCAGTCTAGCAGACATATGGGAATGTAAATAGTGATGCATTATCACCAGAGCTGTGTTCAGAATTAAAATCACTGAACTTTTTAAAACTGTCCACTATACTCAGGATAATTACTATAATAATTGAACTGCACAAAAAAGTGTGTGGGAATGGTAGTTGTTTTACTAGCTTCTTTTTCATTGGAATGTTTATTTGTTTTTTTTCCTAGACCAATGGTATTTATGCCAGAATTTTATGAAGAACTGTGTCTGTTCCCCTTCTCAAGCAGTACTCATTCCATGAAAAACAACGGTTGAAATTTGAGTATCACAGAAGTCAATGACTTTGGCTATTAAGTTTAATATGATTCAAATATCATTCAGTATCACTAATAGACCTTCTAACATGAGATTTTTCTACTTTGAAAAACATTGATTTAGTGGCATTGGTATGACCTCTATTTTTTGCTGTTAGAAACAGTGGTTTTTTTCTTCTACAGACAGACATTGAACTTAATTTCCTGGGGAGAACAAGGAAAGAAGGAATGAAGGAATGAAGGAAGAAAATTATTTTGATATCACAGAGTTAGTACTAGCAGTCCAAATACTGGCAGCCCAAACACAGCTGAGTGACTGCCATGTTCTATTCCACTCCAGCACTGGTTTTAACATGATCATATATTTCACATTTGGTTGACAGACCTGGAAGGGACTCCTATACAGTAAACTTCACCCACTACTACTGTCTATTCCACTAGTCCTCACTAGTATGATATTCTGATCTCCATCGCATCTATAAAGCTTCCCTAATGAATGGTATCCAGGCAATTTACTGGTGTCCTATAATGCTTCATGCCTTAGCCATTACTAGGCATATTAAATAAGATGAGCCCCAAGACAAACACCTAACAATTCTGCCTTCCAGTCCTAACTCCTGTCATCTACCCCTTCTGCATCCTCTTCAGACTGTTCCTTATGTCCTCCAGTTTTGCTGCAAATCCTTTCCTTCATTTTAATTCATATTTTCCCATAGTTCACTATATTAAATATTTCACAAAAATCTGCTTGAATGGTATTATTTAGAAATCACTCTACCTTTGTTAAAGAAGACAGCAGACTAATCTGTCACATTCTGGTTTTGGAGTGTTATAGTACATTTCATTGCACTATCTCTATTTTTGTCAGCACAAAAACACAGACAGAAAAATATTTCAGAAAGACATGTAGGCAAGACTCTATTCTACACAACATGTAGGTGGGTTTCCTGATAAGAAGAATAATGTTCATCAGGTCCAGGGATGTTATATGCATCATGTGACCAGCCACAGCTAAACAGACACTTAAAAGTTGTGATGTAATGAAAAGCAGGCAATCAATCTTGATAGAAAAAAAATTCTCAAAAAGAATTTCAGTTAGTCCATCATGCAGAGGAAACAGTGCGCTGCTATTAGGAGGGTTGGGAAAAACAAATGTTCATTTCGTAAAATATTTTTTCTAAATTAATGTCTCAAATTCTGGCTAATATCACTTCCTGTTCAAATTTCCCCAAGCTGCAAAATTTTAGCATCTGCACAGACCAGACTTCAATTTCTAAATGAACATGAAAACTGTTGGATTTCCCTTATTGTTGTTTAGCATATTTATTATATTATAACTTGCACTGTTATGTTATTGTGTTAAGGCTGTTGGTGAAAGACAGTTCTTCCGCATAGTTATGATCTAGTGGTGACAAAGGACAGCAAACGGCTATAAGAAACAGTCAGAAAAAAAGGAGATGGAACATTGAGGAACTGACGAGAGGTGTGTGGGTTCAAAGAGATCACATACACATAGCAACACAGCCTCTGTGAAACCATTATCAGTTTGCAGTCGTAAGCATAGCTACACAGCATGCTAAGTCAAAATGCCTGCCTACTTTCGGTTTTAGAGACTGCAATCTGTAAAAGTGCAAGACTTTTATGCTTTTAAGCACTATATGTGTATGTACCATGTAAGAGTGTTTGGTAGATAAAAGTATACTCCTATAAAGACAGAAAGATTTGGGGTAGAAAAGGAGCTTTAAGGTTTGCAATGCAAAGTTCTTCCAGATGTCTATTCCTACAGTATCCAACTTCAGAAGTTTAAATCGGAAATCTCTAGCAGAACTCTCAGTCCTTTTTATATTTTGTAATTTAATAAAAATGAGGCTCAGGGGAGAAAAATGATTAAAATCAGTATAAAATAAAACAACACAGTGATTAAAATCTCATTTTTGCAGGGTCTTGTCTTTCCTTGTCTTTAGATAACTAGAGTAATAGCTGCCTTTAGCAAAGTGGTAATAACCATTTCAATACTAGAATTCCCAACAGCAGGAGCTGTGCCTTAACAAATGAATACAGAGATCTGAGCACAACCTTATTCAGCTCTTAAAAAGAACATTGTAGGATGGTGAGAGCATGGCTGCCAGGCTTCTTCACCACCCCACCC
>NW_009634182.1:0-26018 GCF_000690535.1 Cariama cristata | reverse complement strand
CCCCTCCCAACTTCCCCCTCCCTCAAAAAATGAAGGCAAATGAGTATAATTGGCACTAGGAATGATGAAATGTTCATTTCTGACTCAGGACTGTCTCTGGGCTATATCCAGAGTTCTGTTGCTCAAACAGAGAATCCACAATTTCAGAGTGCAAACCAGCAATCATTCCTGTTTTTACTGTTCTCTGTTCCCTCTTTCACTAGTGAAAAATGTCATATTTCAGGTTTCTTGAACATTATCTGTGAAGAGAATACCTGCCTGGCATTACAGCCTCAAAGTAATGATTTCTCTTCTACGTTTTTATTTTGAACGTCAAATAAATTTGCCAATTTTACCTGTTAAATGTTAATAAAATGGACACAAGTCTAAAAAGCTAAATATATGTAATAATGTTTTAATTTCAATCCAACCTGTTTGATACCTAAAGAATTTCAGGACATCAATGCACAGTGTGCAGAAGTTTGTATTCCCCAGGTGATTAGAGGGATAAAGTAGAAATAATTGATTGATGCAGTACAAACACTGAAAAATACATTACATGTTGAGGTAGAATTTCAGACATGGGAAAAAAAGGTATGACAGCCGTACATATGACTCGATGCTTTGCTCATGGCTTTCCACTCCACCTACAGCTGGTTGAGTGCACACGGATGGGATCCATCACCACACAGTTTTGCTGTTGGAGCAGGGACAGAAAAGCAAACAGTTGTAACTCTGGCCAGTGACAAAGAATATCCTCTCTCTCTCTCCTCTTTCAAGATAAGAACAAGAGTTTTTTTCTTGCAGACAGGCATGGTTTTGATTAACAGTCTCAAATTATTAAAACAGTCAAGAAGAGCATCCTCTGTACTCTGCCATTTCTTGGTTTGGAGTGCAAGTGGAGAGTTGCCACAGCACTAACATCAAGCGACAAAGTAATCTGGGGACTCCTAAATGAGCACCAGTTTTCAGACAAAAAACAATTCCTGACAAGCAGTATCAGCAGTAGTATCAAGAAAGAATCAAAAGCATGGGATCTTCATGGCAGTGGAACAGAGGCAGGGGCATCAGTGGAAGCAGAAGCTGGCAACAGAGAGGAAACATGTAGTATGGAGTCACAGGGAGGGGATTTCTGGGAGGGAGAGCTCCTGAAGTAGACTTCCCTTCATATTACCCACACTCTAATCTACACAGGAGGAGAGGGGCACAGAGACATGATGGGTTTGTTTCATTTTTTTCAAAGATAACCCCCAGGTTATACATCTGAAAATGCAGCGCTGTAGAAAATGGGTTGCCTTTAAAAGATTTATGTTTAATTCTGCTGTGTGCAATGCCTACAATCAAGAAAGACTTCAAACAATAGATCTTCTCACCAATCCTCTTTCAGCAGAAACTGTAACATTGTGTTCCAGTTTTGGGAATATCTGTTATGCATGAACAAGTAAACTAGCACTGTGATTAGTTGCACCTCCTCTTTGAGTATCCTCAAGGAGTGCCAGTGCCACTGCACTTTTAAAAATATGTGGCACATTTTTAAAAGTTGTATTGACATGCATACATAAGAATTTATCAGAGCATTTTAGCTCTGTGAACTGATTTCTGATGAAAATATGTTATTATTATAGTAAAAGAAGAGCATTAGAAAATAGTGTGCATTCACACCTTAATTAAAAAAAAAAAAAGAAAAAAAGAAGTTTTGCACTAATTTATTTGAGAATAAATATGTGATCCTACCATCAAAAAGGCAGTTGGTTGCAAAGCACAGACCACTGTGTAGTTACACAGGATGCCTCAATTGCCCTGACTGTGAGACCCTGCTCTGCCTGCCCCATGGAGAGCCTCTGCAGCCCCTAGGGACCCCCAGCCCTGAAAGGGAGTTTGAGGAGGGAGTGACAGCCCCAGACTCAGGTGAGATGGAGCCCCGGGGCCATTGAGCAGGGTGAGGCAGGAGGTCCCAGGGGAGGCTGGTTAGGTGCATTGTTTGTGCCATCAGGGCCCTGGCAGTACGTTTTTGGGCTCCCCACTTAGCTTTCTGTCAGTGTCTTTCTCCCAATGTTTGATGGTTCTTCTGGAACCAAGATGGTATCAGCAACAGCAGAGATCATCAGCCTGATCCTTAACAAACTGATGTTCACTCAAGTGGGATGAGCTGTGAAGTTATACATGAACAGCAGAGTTAATCTATTGGTGGTTTGTATGTCTGAGAGCTTATAGGCACAATTATAATATATTACTAAGATAGTAGGGTTGGACCAGATGATCTCCAGTGGTCCCTTTCAACCCTGACCATTCTGTGGTTCTGTGATTTTGTGATACACTTTGAACTGAATGCAGATTTCTGCCAACAAACCAACTAAGCATGAGGAGCATGCCTGTATCCTAGATTCCACCAGAGTGGGCTGAGACACTTTTCCCACTTAGACAGTTTTACATCCAATTTGGGAGCAGCAGCAGAGGTATCAATAGGAATTTAATTCCATATACTTTACTGCAGTCCCTTTCCTGTCTTACAGCTCACATGTACACCCATTTAGCCTCCCCTTGCCAGCTCACTGCCCCTTATTTCCTTCCTGTCCTTTCAGTCCCATCTTTCCCATCCCTGACACACTCACAGTGACTATCATATTTTTTGTACATATATGGACAAAACAGGTTTTTTAATATCAGATATCAAATCACACTTAACATCTCTAGTGATAGCGTAGGAAAATTGTATTGCTGGTTGTATTTTATTTCAGCTTTGTGAGGCAGATCTGTCAGGGTGCTGATGCTTATAAAATGCTTTAGTTGTGAGATACCAGGAAGCAATGCAAATATACTCTTCATCTCCTGGCATCCAAGCAGCACCCCTACTGTACACCAGTTCATTTTTTTGCATATTATAGTGATTCTGCTGTACCCTAACATAAATTTGTGTAAATCATGTCTGTTAACAAGGCTTTTCAGTTTTAATTATTAATACTTTAAGTTACTAGCATAAATAAATCACACAGATTTTACAAGCCACTTCTTTAAAAACTACAGATGAGCTCTTTGATCATAAGATGGTCACTCTTCTCTTACTATGTTTTCAATAATAACTTTCCTTGTCATTGCTTTTGGCTTTTATTAACACATTTAATTTGTATGAATTTTGGTGCTGAAATACAGAGTAATATTTTGTATTAAAAAAGATATAATTACCTTAGAATAAAGGCATGAGTCATTGGGATTGAATTCTTCTATTATGAATAAAAGAAAACTGTATCACAGTGGGTGGATGAAAAACATCAGTCGTATGGGGAGACAAAGATTTCTAAAATGCCACCTTAAGGGTATTGATTTCACCATAAACATACCCCACATGACAAGGTATTAAAGAATACTTGGTTGGTAACATCGGTTAGTGCTTCAGCCCTCCATGGAAAGTAATTGCAGCCCTCAGTGTAATAAACAGGCTATAAGATTTAAGAAGCAAAATTCTGAGAAACAGTTCATGAAAAAATAATTTCCTTCCTTTTTAATTGTTGTGTTCTAGGACACTTGCTGACGTGAGAACTTTTTCTGTTTCTCCTTTTCTCTGTCTCTCCTTCTCCCCTCCCCACCTCTTTTTTTGGTTTGGATTGGTTTGGTTTGGGGTTTTTTTTTGTTAAGAAAGTAGTCAGGGCTGCCAGGCCCCTGGAAAAAACAGACAGAACGCTTTCCTGCCTTACCTCACATCCGTAGTCCCATTGTAGGAACTGATGTACAAGGAAACAACAACACTGTGTCAATGACTTAAGGTCTGAGAATAGATATTATCAAGGAATTCTTTGATGCCAGTTGTACTGCCAGACAGGATTATTACATCCAAAAAGAGAAGCATAAAATGCAATTAGATGCTCAGTCCATTGGAAAGCAATGAAAGTTGGTTGCCTATCTGAATTCTGTTCCTTTGAAAATTACCCTGAAGCTCTTTAAGAGAAGGACACTGCGTTTGATTTTTGTTCGTAAAATGAGTTGCAATACAGTAGATCAGTAAGTGGCCAGACAGATTGAGCAGAAAGATATGGAAGCCAGAAATGCATCCGTTTTGCTAGGAAAAAAATGCAGACTGTTTCTGTATAAATAAGGCAAGTTTTAAAAAATAGTGGTATATAAACTATTTCAAAGGAGTGCAAAAAAACAAACAAAAAAAATCCAGCCTCTGCCTTTCCGTTGGAGGGGACCAGTAATGGAGGGATGTGGCAGTGGCCGTGCAGAGCCCTAGGTACACCCAGGAGTAGCCGCTGATTAAAGTGATAACACTTAAAACCGGGAAGGTGTGGTGGGTTGACCTTGGCTGGATGCCAGGTGGCCACCAAAATACTCTATTACTCCCTTTCTCAGCTGGATGGGGAGAGGGGGAGAAAATAAGGTGGAAAAAACTTGTGGGTCAAGATAAAGGCAGTTTAATAAAGCAAAAGCAAAGGCTGCATGTGGAAACAAAGGAAAACAAAAGATTTAGTGTCTGCTTCCCATCAGCAGGTGAAGTCCAGCCACTCCCGGGGAAGTAGGGCTTCAGTATGCGTAGCAGTTGCTCTGGAAGAAAAACGTTGTAGTAATGAATGCCTCCCTGCCTCCTTTCTCTTATCATTTATTGCTGAGCAGACATCATATGGTATCAAGTATCCTTTTGGTCAGTTTAGGTCAGGTCAGCTGTCCTGGATATGTTCCCTCCCAAGATCTTGCCCAGCCCCAGCCTGCTGGTGAGGGGGCAATGTTGGAGAGAATGCCTTGATGCTGTACCAGCACTGCTCAACAGTACCTAAAACACTGGTGTGTTATCAACACCTTTATAGCTACCAACACAAAGCACAATGTTCTGAGAGCTGCCCTGGGGAAAATTAACACCATCTCAGCCAGGCCCAAACCAGAGGGCAAGAGGGCATAGGGACAACAACACAGGCATACCTGCACACACCGTCTGGGATGGAACTAACAGCAGCCACTACAACCTTGGCACAACCAAATCCCTTTGGAGATACTCTCTTTGATCCTTCTTTCCCAGTAGAGAACAAAAAACTGAGTAAGCAATAAGTAACTGGAAAGGAAGAGAAGAAGAAACAGTCATGTTTCATCTGCCACATCTTCATCAGCAGAAAAGTCTGGCTTGAGCTGGTTGTGCCCAACAGGAATTTAATGAATGGTAGGGGGCAACTGGAACAAGGCAGCTCAGCTGTGCTTCCATCTGTGTCCAGAGTTTATTCTTTAGCCTTAAATGATCAATATTATTAATGCTAAGCATGGGTAGGATAATATCTAAAGTTAATAATACATTTTTGTCATACACAACTCACAGCTGCCTTCTCAGTCATGAAGGCTGACATGATACAGAACAGATTTCTGGTTGTGTTGCCTCCATGTAAGGATGAGGAAATACTTGCACCGTCTGTTTTGCAAATATTTAACTATAGCTAGAAATTTTAAGAGGAGGGCGGGGAGAAAGAAAATGTTGCATATTTAAGAATTACACCACCATGCTTATCCTTATAGAAACTATAGTTGCTCACTAGCCACAGAAAGAAATACACCTGTAAAATGGAACCTGCCAGATAAAAACACTACATGGGTCCTGTATTGCAAAGTGGTTACTGAAATAGTTTCCTGATTCCCAGGAGGATGATTGGCATGGAAATCAGCCAAGCTGGGTGTCCTGGTTTCAGCTGGGATAAAATTTATTTCATTCCTAGCAGCTGGTACAGTGCTGTGTTTTTGGATTTAGTCTGAGAATAGTGTTCATAACACACTGATTTAGTTCTTGCTAAGCAGTGTTTACTCTAAGTCAAGGGCTTTTCAATTTCCCATGCTTTGCCAACAAGGAGGTGAACAAGAAGTTGGGAGGGATCATAGCCAGGACAACTGACTCAAACTAGCCAAAGGGATATTTCATACCATAGAACATCATGCTCAGCATATAAAGCTGGGGGAAGAAGGAGGAAGCAGGGGAACGTTCGAAGTGATGACATTTCGTCTCCCCAAGTCACACTTACGTGTGATGGAGCCTGGCTTTCCTGGAGATGGCTGAACACCTGCCTGCCGATGGGAAGTAGTGAATGAACTCCTTGTTTTGCTTTGCTTGTGTGCATGGCTTTTGCTTTACTTATTAAACTGTTTTTATCTCAACTCACAAGTTTTCTTGCTTTTACTCTTCCAATTCTCGCCCCCCCTCCCACCAGGGGAGAGTGAGAGAGTGGCTACGTGGGGTTTAGTTGCCATCTAGGATTAAACAATGACACTGTAAAAGCTTATTTGAATGACACAATAGAAATAAGTCTTAATTTTTGTGGTCTGTGAGAGGTTGTTTTTTTATTTTTCACACCTACTCCAAACTACTACTTTGGTGTACAGCCTCAATAAACTGCATGTTTCCCATCAATGATTCTTCATGTACTTAATCAAGGGGTTTACATCCTAAAATTTAGGCCTGAAATCTGTTCTAGAAAATGCAGAACACAGACTGAGAAATCTTTTCTTGAGTCTTGAATAAGCTTCGCAAGATTAAATTTTCTAGAAGTATGACTTGACCCTCCCTGTAACACTAAGGTCCAGTTATGCAGGGCTGCTGAAAGATCTGGGTATCAGTCAGCCACTTAAGATCCTACCACAGCAGAGGGGAGACTTCACTGGAAACTCTCAACAGCACTTTTTTTCTGAGGTATAGCTGAAAGCTGGGAAAAGAAATGGAGTCCAGAATGCCTAATGAGGCACTTTGTAGTTTCGTATAAACTAAAAATTGCTGAGCTTTACACTATCATGATTAATCCCCTCAGTCTTAGCAAAACATGTTTTTTAGTATTCTAGGAAAGACTCTTGTAGCTGTTGCATGGGAATATAGGATTTTGTACTACGACATACATGTTGTTCAGCCTACAACTCTTGTATGAAAATAAAAAGGGGAAAATTATTTTCCTTGGATCTTCCTCCATTTCCTGGAAAACGAACAAATAAACAAACTAACAACAAACAAAAAAATCATGCCTGAGGCTTCATAATTCACTTTATCTTCCTTTCTTTTATTGACTCTTCAAGCATTTTTCTTCTTGCCTTCATAATGAATCCATTTATGTTTTGGTGGTAATGATTGAGACAAATAGAAGCCAAAATTAGAAAGAAATGTGTAGTATTACTGCTAGGAACCAGTAAATGGAAATACAGTGTGCACCACCAAAAATAAGACCATAAGCTTCACAATGAAAAGTTCAAGTCAGGGTTCAAGGCCTGCCAATTATGAAGAAATGTTCGTCAGGTAAGAACTGCTTCAGTGTAAAAGGGCAGAGTTTCCTAGAGAACCTTGAATGGCTGTCTGTTTTAATCCTGGTGGTTTCTAAAGAGGGCTTTAGAATAAGATACATTTCTAAATTTCTTTTCTAAATAGGTAAAACTTTCTCAAAGGATAACTTTGTGCAGATATATTTTTATGACTTTTCAAAACAGTAGACTGTAGTTAAATATGAATTAAGGGGAAAAAAGAGTGAATGGAAAACCTTTGGAGAAGGCTGATGTCAAATTTCCCTTAAAATCTAAGTGATTCCAAAAAAGCTCACTTACATCACCGTAGTAAAGAGATAAATGGAAATACATTCCATTTACCTGGTTGGACAGTCAGTCAAAGTGAAAAAAAGCCACAAAATCTGTTTCTAAAAGCCCTAAGTAGAAACAGATACAATCATAAACACAGTCTAAATGGGATTTTACTGGCCTACATCCTCCTTGGAAATCCAGTAAGTCCCATGACATTCATGTTTAACCTTTCCCTATTTTCATTGTATTTGCAATAAGGAATAGCTTGTTAATATGACATACTACTGTTGTGTTATTTAAAACCTTTGTGTTCTACTCCTTGTGATTTTTAAAATATTTTCCTTTTCTGTTGACTTTCAAATATTTGGGAAAGCCCTATATATTTTTTTCTCTCTTTTTTTTTTTTTTTTTTCCTTAATAGGGACAAGTGACATTTGACTGTTTTGAGCTAAGAGAGAATAAAAAGTATGTATTGTATTGAAAGAAGTGGTTGATCCACACTTCCAGCAAGGCTTTACAAATGGCTGAGGAAGACAACTGTGAATTAGGCATGCTGTTAGGGTTTGGTTTGCACACATGCAAGTAGCCTTGCTTCATGCAACGTGCACTAACCCTTATGTCAGCCAAACGAAATCGTCTTGGAAATTGCCTGTTTCTTGTAGTCTTCTGACCATTCTCACAACTTGAAATTGTGCTTTTCATTGCCACCAAGTCTATCCTACTCAGAAATCCCACTGTCTTAAGACACCTGTAATGCCAGCAACTATTCTGTTGTCCTACATACATACATCTCATGGCTGTGATGGACTAGAAGAGAGTATTTTTATATAATTGTAGCTTAATGAAAGTGCCAATCAAGGCTTATACTAATGCATCAGGAATTATGTTAGATGCAACATCAGCAAAGGCTATGGCCAGACAATCCCTGTAGAAGTGGCCATGATGATTAGAGATATTACTGACCGCAGTTCAGTTGTTAATGTTGGTTGCATTCCTCCTGTACTTTGCACCTCTGCCTTCAAAGAAAGCCTGAAGGATCATATAAGTGTTCATCTTTTGAATCAAGGAAGTCAGATATTTCATTTTAGTGTTCAGTAGTTGTTTAGGCTACACAGATTAACTTTGCTCTTATGCAGATGAAGAGCTCTCATCCATTTGACCCCCAACAGCAAGAGCACAGGGGACAGTATCCTAGGCTGTAAAGTGGTAGGATCCTGAATCATAGCTGTTTCTGTAGCAATTGTACACATCTTACTCACAAGAGCTCACATTTCACAGACCTACGCTTCAGCCAACACAAAATGAAATGAGGGACTTCTGTCTTTGTCTAAAAATTTCACTGCTATTATTTCCAGCATTTTTCTCCACTTTCCTTTAAGGTTTGCTGCCTATGTTCTAAAGCAAAAGCAAGTATTCATGCATGTGATGTTTGTGTACTCATACTCTCTGCACCTGGATCACAGCACCTTAACCTTTCTATATAATATTATTATTAACTGTGTGCCTGAAGCTGACACTGTTGTCAATAGTGAATAAAGTACACTTACTGATAAATCACCACAGTAACGGAGTCTGTAATGTAGCTGTGGTTATATGTCACACTGTTCTATTATACTTTTACAGTGGGACCTTGAGCACACCTCTGTTTATATGGCAGAAAGTCATATTTACTGTTTGTGTTCATGGTTGAAGCACTCAGCTTCTCTGTGTTGGTCCACTGCACTGCAAACCTGAATTATTCTCAAAGTGCTCCGTAAAACATATCCCTCAGGCACCGTTGCATTTTACAAGGAACATTTTTTACTTTGTTATTGGCAGTGAATTGTGTAACTCTTGAATAAATGGTGGTAGGTGTTTTATTTATTTATTTATTTTTCTGTTTTTGCCATTGGCATGAGACTACACTGAGACCTTTCTAACTTTACCTTATTTCTTCTTCTGGATAGGAAGACTTACCAAGATTTGCTCTGTCTATGATGATTATACAGGTTCATGTTTATTAGACAGGCTCATCTGGAAGACTGTTTTGACAAAAAAACCTGACAGTAAGTTTCTGTTCTCAATCTGCAATATTGCAGAGGTAGCAAAAAGTGTTTAGCATTCTTAAGTATTTCTTTTTAGGAACAGATAATTTTCCGTATTCATCATTGGCTTCTGGGAATGTGCACTAAAGTTGTTTTAGTTTTTGCTGCATTTGAAAGATGGATGAGTCTATGATGGAGGAAAAAGAGGAAAGGATTAGCTGAAGTTGACAAGTGTTTTTTTCAGGTCTGCCAATTAAATACTCACTGGAGATTGTTATCTGTGGGTGTGCACCTCTGAGGAATAAAAGCCTTCACGTCATTCTTCCATGCAACTAAAACCTTTGTGAATCCAAAGAGCAGTCTTACAACTTTCCCTCTACACAGCAATGTAAATGCTGTTTGTTAGGTTAGCAAAACCCACATATTCAAGACCAAAAGGGTTTGGTTATATTATATTTTAACGAATCATGACTTCTAATAAGAATATCTCTCCTGTTATAGTGCACTATAAGAATTGCATGCGATGAGATCTGAAAGCAGAGTGTAGGTGTTACGTTTCCTGCTGTGGAAAAGCACCATGCTGTGGAGCCCTCTGCTGTTCAGCTGTTTAGCTATGCTGGTGGCTTTCCGGGGCAAACTGAGGGATGGGTTTTGGTGTCTCAACAGATGTTGCATGGTAAAGAAGAAGTAAGACATCGTGGGATAGTGATGCTTTAACAGGTACACTGTAAGACTAATGAAATTATGTGATTTAAGTCTTCAATATCTTAGGAAAAACAAAAGACTATAGGAAAAAAGTGAAAAAGGGTATGAAAGAAAAACATCTTATTCTTTAGTGTGTATTAACACAAAAAAGACACAGTTAACGTTATTACAAGAGTTTGGAAATGGAAGAGTTAAATATGGCAAAATGTTTTACCCCTATCGCCTAACCTGTATATTTTATGGAGTAGAACAATTAATGTGGAAAAGTTTCATAGTCAACTAGTATTTCAAGAAAGGTGGAAGCATATTTGTGTCTGTTTTTCTATGTTCGTAAAAATAATAAGTCTGAAAAATAATCTTTTTTTTAGGCTATTTCAAAGAGAAAAAATCAGTCTCAAAATAACGTTGTATGTTATTTTAAAATATCATATCATTTTAGCTTGTGACTTAAAAGAAATTTAACTTTTTAAACCAAACTATTGATTTGAAATGAAAAATAAAACTTATAAACATTGTTTTAGACTTTTCTCACTTTAATTGTTTGACTGGTCTCATCTCATTGAAAGTCCTCATAAGTAAATAAAACTTTAAACAAAAAATAAAACCTACTTTGTTCACAATTTGTTGTGAAACATATTGCACTTGCTGACCACTCACAACACAGGGGTCACTTGTGTAAACAATAACGTAGTACAATGTATAACAAAAATAAATGCACTACAGCCTGTTTCAGACTATAATTAACACTACATTTCATACTTATCAGAAGTCATCAATACTGAAAAGAATAAGAAACTAAATCCTGATTTTGTAAATTCATGTTTGTATCCCTTACATATGTGAGTGATCTCAGTGAACAGATGTGTATGCAGGAGACAAACCTGATAGCTTGTTGGGCTATGTAAAATGTACACTTTTTTATTGAAGTTTTGCAAATATAGATTTAATGTAAATATTGTCCTGCTTAATATTCCTTGGCACAGCTTGCGTTATTAGAGTCTTTAAAACTTAGAAAATGCTTACTTGGAAATAGTTGCAAAAATTTCCACTCTTGCTTTGTTTCTTGTAGCTAACTTAATGGCATTTTATATAGTAGATGTTTCATCTCTGCCTAGTATAGCCATGCAAGAAAATCTATCTTTTTTTTTTTAATCAGGTCAGAAAATTGTCCTCGCTTAGATTTCAGCTACTGAACATAGTTTTCTTTTCTGTCTAGTTCCCAGTACCTTCAGAATCTGTCAACACCAACCTTCAGATCTTTCAAAGTGGATTCTTTTTCCCCAAAAGGATACTTTCCCACAGTGTCTTAACTGATTTCATCAAAGTGTCTCTGATGAGTTACTTCTCCTGAATGAATGTCATGGTGGAGAGGACCTCAATGGACAGCTCAGTCGCTTCACTGAATCCATTTTGATTGCCATATGAAATGTCAACTAATTTCAAGACTTTGGCTTGCAATCACTGATCATCCATGTCAGAAAGCCTTAATTTAGCCTTTAATTCAGCTATTTTAGTTAAAACTAGATCAGCCAGGTTCCTCTCATTACCAGGAAGAAACATCTGCACAAGTACTTCACTTACTTTCCTTCAACAGTGTCGGAACTGAAGCACAGAGGTCCAATTAAGCCCTGTCACCACTGTAGCGCAAGAGTAACCAGAGTTTGAATATCAGACTACATGTTTCTGAATTCAGTGAGCACTGCTCACATATCTGCAGACATCTCATCTCTCCAAAACCAGTCTTCATAATACTGAGGTCTTCAGAAAATGTTCTGCTTAAAAGGTTCAGCTCCTGATCCACCTAAGAAAATGACTTTAAGGAGAGTACTGCTTGATCTTTATCATGACATGCTATTTTAACTACCATCCAGAGCTCTTTTCCTACTGAAAGCAAAGTTATTCCATTCTACTTGAATTGTGGTAGTCCCATAAATTAGGCACTAAACATACTTTAGTGCTTTGAGTCAGTATGTTCACATTGCATCTGAGAGCCATCATGGTATATCGAGGATCAAGGCACACCACAAGTACCGTTAGTGCCTTGCCTTCCAACAGATAGTAAATCTGTTTTCACAATTGTTCTCTAGACTCATACGACTCAGAGGTACCTGGTACACTGGTTCCTTAACTCATTCATGTTCTTTACTCAGACATAATCCATATTTGCTAGGGCACATAGTTCTGATCAGCTGTATTTTAACGTGCAAAGTGAGGGAGGAGCATGTGATTCCATACACGAGGTGTGAAGGTATGTGTTGCACATAGAGCATTTTGCTGTTACATAAGCATTCTGAATGATGTACTGATGAAAATATCTCTAAACCTGAAAGACTGCTGAATATTATGGATATTTCCTTTAGGTTTATTTTGTTCATCTTTTATTCACAAATGGAGAAAAGATTGACTGCATTTCTGAGGATCATACTCTCACCTAGAATAAATCACGAGAGCACCTTTGCTTTCAATTTAGCTCTGCAGTTTACACTACATGAAGATCTGGGTACATACTGAAAAAAAAAAAAAAAATCAGCTCAAGAGTAACACAGAAAGCATCCAAGAAAATCAACAAGAAGAAAGAGATATTCATCTGTCAGCTAAGCAGTTGTAGAATTTTATAAGAACAGCTGGTGTGTTCTTCATTTCATGAAAACTATCAGTGTTGCAAATTTGTCTTATATTCTTCAACACAGCAAATACGAATTCTTGCATTTTTTTATGTACAAATCCCACTTTCTCTAGATAAACAAACAAAATGATGGGAGAAAGACTTGTAAGCATCATTCTATAAAAACGAAGGGGCCATGAGAAGAAAGTTAAAAAAAACCCCATCCTTTTGCCAGAACAGATTTTTTTTGCAAGATATCAGATTCAGATCCAGTTAATTGCCTGTGTAATAACACTCAACCCTCTCATTTCAGACACATCTTAGCATTTTAGCTATGATGAAATATGCTGTTGGATCACCTGCTCAATCTTCCTTACCAAAACCTGGACCGAGGACTCTAATCTCTGTCTCAGACCTCAGAGATAAAGCCTAAATAGTCAAAACTGCTAGGGCCAAAACAAATACTATTTTGAGGGTCAACAGATTTTCTTCCCAGCTGTGGTCTCAATTATTATAAGTTGAACAAGGGGTAGAAACTGGATCCTACAAAGAAAGAGTTCCTGCTGTGAGGGTAGACATCACACTGCTGTTCTTTGCTAAAGTGGGAGTAACCCATGACCACAAAATATATTCTATGGCAATTGGCACTCTTAATAATCAAACAACCCTGAATAATAGCAGCTAAAAAGCCAAGGATACCATGATACTTGACTGCATGCTGTGGGTCATGACATGAGAAGATCATATACGTATTTATACAAACTGGGTCCAAATGACTAACTGTTGAGTTGTCTGGGGACCTTCAGCTGTGATGACCAAGTCACAAAGTGGCTTTGTTACTTTGTCATTGTGAAATTCCTTATTCATTGTGTCCTCCTGATTTCCATATGAAACACAATTAGTTTAAGTAAAAGGATATTCCCTCCTTCCCTATCACTGATTTACACATTCCCTAGCCTCTGACAATCAGTATCTTGCTTGCCACATGCAATAAGAGAGATTTTGTAGACCGATTTTGGATTCCAGCTATACTTTCAAAGCCCAATGTCTTTAATTATGATACCTCTGGGCTTGAGCAATTGCACTGGGGAATCTCCAAAGTTCTACTTTGGCCGCTAAATCCTCTCCAATTTACAATAATGCAGAATAAAGGTACTCAAGAGAATTTGGTGTCCATGGTGGCTAGAGTGACTGTCACTGAGAACAAAATGAAAACTACATTTAGATTTACAAATTGTGAAAGTGATGTGGAAATCAACAAGTCATAGGTTCCTCATATTTAAATAGTCCTTTCTCTCGGGAGAAATGCATATAAACAGAATTTTCCCATTTGTTAGGCTCTAAAACCTATTTGTCCTTGGTAGTTCACAACAGTTGCGAATTACTGTATTCTTAAAAGGCCTCTTTAAAATAAACTTTTGGCTGATTTGTTTCCTGTTCCATCTTACTTCTTTTTCTACCATTCTATCAATCTTTGTCTATACATTGTTTTAGAATTAAAATATTATTGAGCAATTTAGTTCTCTGAAGACACCTATTCTGTCATATACAGAGATGAATTTAAAAAAAAAAAAAATATTTATGAGTTCTCCAGGAAATGTTTAATTATTTCCATTTAATGGCAGGCATTTTCCATTCAATTAAATCACAGGTGCTATCTTAATTAATGGCTATTCCATATTGAATTTTACAAGTCAATTCTTCTCTCCCTGAAAACATGACGCAAATATCTCATGAGAAATCACAAAAATAGCTAAATTTTTAAATGTGAAGATCATAGTGGTAAAGATTGTACAGTTCAGTGATTATGGCTCCAAAAATTTCAAGTGCTATTGAAAAGATCTTTTGTCCAGGAGACCACAGGCATGCCAAAAAGATGTTTTTCATTCACTAGACAATTGTTTTGTGTTACTTGCATTGATTAGTCCACCATTAACAAGGGAAAACATTTAAATGAGGCAATACAAAGCTATATAACTTCTGAGAACAAAACACCTTCATGGATCCACAACTGTGTGCTGGCTTTGTGTATTGCTTTAAGTGGGATACTCTCTGTGTCTCACTGAAGGGACATTTCCATGGTAGCATACATTGAGGATCGCACTCTGGAGTTGGCATTTTCTCATTCTATGTGGATATGGATATGCAGAGGCAAACTGTCCAATGCTTTAGTTCTGCTTAAAAAGTTATACTTTTATTTCCAAATGAGTTGACTAGTTTTAAATCATCCAGTGACTTATCAACTCAATGGACTGTACATAAGTAGTAGTAATATCTAAATACTTTGAGAATGAGAAAATGGCAAGTGATTTTACTTAATTGTTCTTTACTATACTTTCACCCTATGACATTAAACATATGCTCCTTTTGAAAATAGTCATTAACCTTTCACATGATGTATAACTAGCTTTATCACTCCGGAAAAAAAAATTCCACTTTGAGTTCTGAAAAGAAGATCCACTGGGAGACACACAAATGGTAAACCACACCGAAGGACACAAAAAGGCCCATAAAACATCAGTAGGGTTATAAAGGTCTATGGATTTTAATTGCTGTGTGCCATTGGGCCTTTACAAAGCAATCAAGCAGGCAATCTCCGAAGACAGCCCTGCCATAATACATTTAACAATAGAGTTCTCACCCCATCAGCAGACTAGGGTTTATGAAGGTCCCAATAGCAATTAATGACCTTGTACATTGAGAGAAAAAGACAAAATTACTTAAATTAACTACCCTTTTTGGGTACAAATCTTAAGTGTCAGAAAGTGTACTTTCAAGACAAAGAATGCAAAAGTTTTGATTGATGATAGCTGAAAAACCTTCTTATCAGTTGGATATTCCTGTCTATGTAGATTTTTAAAGGTACAGAAATCTGCCTTTCTGATACTACATAGGGGTTGTTCTGAAAACCATAGTGTAATGCTAGTCCATGGGGGATTTTACTTTCGATGGCATGTTAAAATATTCTAACTACATAACTTCGTTCTTCTCAAGAAGCTGGAAAACTCTGTATTTCAGATATTGAGGTTGAATTCAAATTGTAAATGTATAATAGTAGCAATAAACAAGGTTACATGGATAGTATTGTTAATTTTCAGCAATAATAAGTGGAAAGTTTGTTTTTTTTTTTTAATATACATTTGCCTTTTTGTTACATGTGTTTTCAAACACAAATGAAATTGTAAAAGGCTGCAAATTCAGTCATGGTGGACAACAGGCAAAACAGGAATCAAAGCATGAAGGTAGTCACTACAGCATGAAGATAAGCAAAACCCATAACTAAAGCTGCATATGAACATGGAGAAACATAAAGCAAAGTTAGTCCATAGACAGAGTGTATATAGCAATTTTTACACAAAATTTGATTAAGTGAGAATTTAAGGGTTTTCACTCTGTATCAGAAGAAAAAGTAATGCTGTTTTTCTTCTGATGTGAGATGGCATTCTTTTATGCCTGAGATACTAGTTCATCTCTGTGAATGAGGGGCAAATATTTAATTATTTTTGTAATTTTTTTCTTTTGAGTGGGAAATAATCCAGACTTATATAGCTAACTAAATAGTCTAACTTCAATCCTCTAATTTTCTTCTTCATTTTAAAGAACTTACCGTTCTTTATAATAAAGTCCCAGGACATAACCCTTGTAAGGATGGTTATAAAATTAATAATTTTCTGGAGTTTCCATTTACAATCTGATTTAATCTTTGTCCTCTGAAATCTGTTTAATCAAGCTTGAATTTATAAAGAATCATGTTGTTATTATGGAGCTATAGTGTTATTTTTAAAGATACATGATCCATTTGGCAAATAATGTGAATTATGCCCAAAAATGTAAGTAAAATGTCTCGTTGTCCAATCAAAGAGGGTACATACACACATGTCATATCTGTGCTTAGCTGACAAAAAGAACTGCACTTGCAGAGAGTTAGTATACATGACTCTACGTTGGCAGTATTCTGGGAAGACTTCATTCTATACATGCTGCCACTTGTTCTGTCGGTTTTGGAAGGCACTGATCTTTCTGTCCTTCTATCTATCTGCTTGTAAGCACATGCAAATATAGCTGAGCAGTTACAACATTAAAAAAATATATGAAACAAATCTGTCTAAATAATCTATTTTTTCCCATGCATTCTTTTCACTAGTATGCATAGTTTTCATTAGTATACAGTTTTGGCAAGCAAAAGAGTTTTGACTGGGGTATATTTGGAATCTAATATTTTACTCATAAATTTTTTTTATTTTACTTGCATCACTTTTCCACTATAAAAGAATAATCTAGCTACACTACTGAATGTTTTCTGTTTTAAATTGAAAAGGCAAATTGTGTCACAGTCCTTAAGACTTAACTTCTAGCTGTAGTTGATAGGAAAGATGTATCTTAGAGTAGACTGAGTATGGCTAATGATAAACTTGCTCGTTTCAAATCTATTCAAGAATGTGGGCAATATACAACTGTGCCTTTCTCACACATACAGTTATAATAAAAACAAGTAGCATATATGCTTGTAGAGTAAAATAAGTGTGCTTTGCGACTCCAAAATAACACAACCTACAAACATTTTCTTGAATAAAATAATGTTGCCCTCCACTTTTTCTAACATCCTGGTTGTTCAGGACTTCTAATCAAAGTCTGGAGTGAGAAAAATTCCCAACAAATAAACCCTGATTGGAATACAGTGGAACAGAAATTGTGGGAAACAAGGGGAGGAGCAGAGCTTAACTAAAAAAAAGTGCCACAACTTTGTATTTCTCTCTGAAAAACATAGTAAAGTTGGGCTTAGACTGTAACTCTAGCACTGGGTTTAACCCATACTTGCAGCTATTTGCCCTGTAATCACACTATGAGGAATGAAACCAACCACAGCTGTCGGCCTGAGATGGCACTTGGGGTTTCCAAGGGTGAAAATGTGTGCTAATGGATATGGGTACTGCTATAGACCTGGTTGTTTTTGGTAGGATACCATGGCTACTTTTAGGCAGTGAATTGAGGAGGCTTTCTGCCATTTCACAGAACCAATGCAGAAAAAATATAAAACAGCCTGGAAAAAATATCTTTGCAGAAAAAAAAGATATTCAAAGGACACAGTTCATTAACTTCAGTAATGACAACAATGATTAAAAAGGAGATTCGTGCAAGTAATAAAACTGATTAAGTCTTATACTTGTAAAATGGTGAATACCTTGGATTGAAGACACTGGCAAGAGAAGAAGAGTGAACGTAGACAAATTGAATATATATAAAACGCTAAATTGTTTCTGACTTTTGAGGAGAACAGATAATATTACCTTGTGGTGAAAAACGAGCTGAAAAGGAAACCTCCTGTGGTTGACAAAGGTCTTTCAACAGAATGCTAGGCTGAAGAATACCAAGGGATAAAAAGCATTTTGCAAATGGGATGAAAATGTATGATGGAAAGAAAAAAAGAATGTAGGAAGAAGAGAGTTGGAGAAAATAATACAAAAATACTTTAAAGGAAGCATTCAAAGGAGAAGGCTGAATTATGGGGATAAAAATTATTTTTAAGGGGTGTCTTTTCTTTTGGACCAAACTGGAAATAAAAATCCATTACTCTGTTACTTTTTTTGGTGAAAAATATATACATTCATAGCTAAGAAGTCAGTGGACACAGAAGATTGTTTTTTTAAGTATCTTTTACAATGTTTTTATTAAAACTCCCTCTCTTACGGAAAGAAAAAAAGAACAAACAGTTACGGCATACCTCCTTCATGGCAGACTCTGATAACATAGTTTAATTTAATTGTTAATACAGGATTTAAGGGAGTATTTGCATCCCTCAACTTTAGATATCAATCTATGCTAGTGAAATTAGCTGGCTAGATTCACAAGGCTGCTTCTTGAGTTGAAAAGAGAGGTTTCTCTGGAGAGCCACCCACAGCAGGAGACAGCTCAGGTGCTCTCTCTCTCTGGCCTTGGTCTGCAGATGGCTGTGTCTCTCCACTGACTATAGAAAGAAACTTCTCTGGCTAGATAACAGGCAATAAAAACATCCCTTTCTATAAAAGATCTATTCACTTTCTGTGGTTGAAAATTAACTTCAGTGCTACAGTCTTGAGTCATTTAGGTTTTTTATTTAGTCGTTATTTATTTAGACATCAACTCTGAAAAATACTTACATGTATTTAATGTTATTAAAAGTTCTTTAATTATCTCCAGCGAACAACTGGTTGATAATCTGCTGATTACTGAGTTTATACAGTCCTTCTACATCTAAGCTCTCGAAAAAGGCTGCATATATATTTGAAATTGCAGCGTTTTTGTTTTCTGAGGAGAATGGGTGTTGATTGTAGGGACTAGTCTCTTCTCCCCAGTAACTAGCAATAGGGCAAGAGGAAACGGTCTCAAGTTGAGCTAAGGGAGGTTCAGGTTGGATATTAGGAAGAACTTCTTCACTGTAAGAGTCATTAGGCATTGGAATGGGCTCCCCAGGGAAGTGGTGGAGTTACCATTCCTAGAGGTGTTCAAAAAACGTTTAGATATGGCACTTTGAGACATGGTTTAGTGGGTTTAGTGGGCATGGTGGTATTGGGTATATGGTTGGACTTAATGATCTTTGAGGTTTCTTCCAACTGTAATGATTCTATGATTCTATGATTCTATGATTGTGTGTCTATAATATATATAATAACATATGTATTGCTCCACTACAATAGATAAATGAAAACATTCTCAAACTTGTCTAAAATTCTTATTTGGCCTCTTTTTTTTAGGGGAAAAAAAAAAAAGGAATCATTGATTTTCCCGCTGAGAAAACTCTTTATTTCCTGTGTGTATGTGCTGTACAGGAGTAAAGTTGTGATACTCACTAGACTGTTATGGCTAAGGAATAGAACTCTTGACTGTACTTCTCAGGGTGGAGCTTTAAATGCTCTTTTTGACCTGGAAGCTTCAGACATTTTGAAAACACAGACTGACATCTTTGACTGTTTCACAATATTCTATAGATTGTCGATAAGGAGAGCAGAACAGATACAAAGTTACCAGCATGAGATGCACGAGACACTTGTTTGGTGCCGCATTGTGATGAAAAAGGTAACGTAGGAGTTTCTTAGCTGTTTCAGGGAAAAGTACATAATATTGTTGTGTCTACACAGGTTTATGGTCAGGTTATTGTAAATCTGAGTATTGCAGGGTCTCCTAACCAACTAGAGAGTGTTAAAAAAAAACCAATCAAGATTTGTAAGCTAGAAGCAGTTAAGCTTTGAAAAACTATTTAATTCTAACCATCCATGCTCTGACTGTAGTAGATTGTAGACTGAATACTTTCTTATTCATGACTTTCTGTTGCAGTGGTACAGGACTGGAGGGTGTGTTTTAATCACAGTGCCTTTATTTTCTTGTTTCTTTTCTTAATTTCTGTATGAATTTATTAGTTATTATTTATTTATTCTCTAAATCAAGCAGATGCTTTTCCACCTTGCTGAAACAGAACCTTAGAGTGAAATTTCTTTGGAACAGGAGCAGTGTCTTCCTACCTGCCTAAACTAGAAGCAGCACAATAACAGAACTTAGAACAGAAACAAACAGTGACAATGCATAAACCAAAACAGTCCTAACACTTCTGCCACTGCAGTAGCAGACTGGTCATACCAAAAATGGGAACACTCCTTCGACAGAGGCAAAGCACAAAGACTTCTTACAATAAAGAGAGAACTGAACCATTGACCTATTATTATTTTGGCTGTTGTTTAGGAGGCATGCATTGTATTCGATGACAAATGCTCCATAGAAACATAAACATAAAGAGGGATCATGCAAGTCATCACAACAGAGAAGCTATTTTAACAAATAAAATGGTTTTTTTTTGTCCACAGCAGCTCTACTGACAGAAACCGAGTTGGTAATAGGCTGAACATTATTTTACAGAATAAATATTTACCAACATTCAAAGATGATATTTTCAACAGCCAATATGATTCAAAAAAAACTACAAACACTTTAAAAAAAAATTCATAGTCCTAATCAACAATTGTTAAAGAATAGAAAAAAAATTATTTGATAGATAATGTTACTTTAGTCCAAACATTAGGGTGATATCTGTGAGTATATCTTATTTTCTTATCTGTCAGGGGAGGGTAATAGCAGCAGGAGAACGTTGCTCTGAAATAGATTGGGGAATTTGTTCCTTCTGCTGCTTTGATTTGAGGTTTTGTCTTACCTGATAGAACAGCCTTGTTATAATACGATTATTATTTTGGGGGTTTTGTTTTTGTGATTTTTATCTTTTAATTGAGATCCAGGCATCCAAAGTACTAATGCATAGGTTCTTCCGTAATTTGAAAACAAAATAAATAAATAGACTGTTCGTAGCTCTTTGTGCTCCTAAACACATTTCTCTACTTCTCTACATGGCATTGTTGTAAAGAGTCTGGTAAAGACTGATGTGTCATAGCTTGCAAACTTTTACTTTTCTACTTTGTTGACCTTAACTGACTGAGATTTTAAGGTCTACAACATAACTATAAATCTCTTCAATTATTCCAATTGAAGTTACAACTATTTTTCCTTTTGAAAATGCAGTTCACATAGCATAAACTAAGCTATAACAGGTTTCAGTTGCAAGATTAGGAAAGTTCTAGTTCTGACGAGCAATGCATGTAGACAAACTCTTACCATTCCCAGCCCATGGCCCACTGAAATACGATAATGATATCTCTAGTAAATTCCTCTAAGCTGCAAGTGTAACTAATGTTTTACAAGGGATTGTGCTTGGTGTTGTCACTATTCTTGAAATCCAAGAAAGACAACTTCTCTGTTAGGGAAAGTAATTCCTTGTAAATATCCATAGAAAGTAATTAAAGTAATTTTCAACTGGAAATAGAAAAGAAAATGCATTTTTTGGCAGTATATATGTGTCTTAAGAGCCCAAATTTTCTTAAAACTCCATTGGGGATTGCTTCTCTGCTAGCATGTAGAAGGGGCATGGCACAAACACCACACTGAGTTGAACAAGAATACATTTTATCCTGGGGAAGATTGTTTGCAAAAAAAAGTTTTGTGATGCTCAAATATTCTTGTTTAGATAGCAATTTTGGGTGATACAGTTCTGAGTATGGATGCAGTTGTCCCTATGGTAAGGTTTGCGTTCTTTATTCATAGTCACTGTAGTACTGTAATTCTATAACATAGGCTGCTTGGAAGTCTCAGATATGGTCATAGCAGTACTTTAAACAGTTTCAGATTTTCAGCAGAGACTGCTTTGAATAAATTCATGCTGAGAAAGTGATTCAAAGGACGGGACAATTTCTGACAATCTGCATGTTAAGAGTTGCACTGGCAACTTCAAATACGAAACTACGTATCTTCTGAGTTTGCTTCCATTATTTGTGGTTTATTCCAATGATTAAGCTCAGGGTACCAGGGTATCATTATTTTACTTATTTTTTTTCTTTTTTTTTTTTTTCAAGTGAACTAACAATTTTAATTAATCCACATTGTGAGAAGAAGAAAGGACATTTCCTGGACTGCCTTTAGAAAATGACTGGTCAAATGAAGCATGTGTAACATTAAGTTCTGCAAGACGGTTTTCAGAAAGGACTTTGATTATGATGTGAATAAATATTTATTAGGTGCAGCTGGTTGCCAAAAAGTAGTGCTAAAAAATGTGTGAGTGTTTCTGTCAGTCAGTATACCACACTTTGCCAGCAATTAACTGCAGAAAGAGGCTAAAGATTGGAATTCCTTTTTTGTGATGGACAGACTTAGAGAGAATGCAGTTCCCAGCTTGTCCACCTAGCTTAGCCTCAAACGTGTTGTTTTGATGAGTTAGCCATCTTTTAGAATTGCACTTTTCAGTTTTCCTCTGTACTTGTTACTGGTTCTTGATTGCCTTTTTTTATATTTTTTAATTTTTCTTTTCCCCTCCTCCCTTCCCACATTTCCTGCTGTATATACAAAATTTATCTACAGCAGGTCCTCAGCCTCCCAGTCTTCGGTACATGGTGTTTTGACATAGTTTTATTTTCATCTGTTTCCAAGAAAAAGTAGCTTTTAAATACAGGTCCAGTGTTTACACACTCACAGTGGTTAAAAAACCCCATGGGTTTAGGATAATTTTGTAGTCCAGCATATTATTTTTTGATAGTATTGAATCCACTGCCTCCAGATACTAAACATACTGTCTTTCCTAGTGTCCAGTATTTCTCTTTAGGCACAGATGTCTTCCTCTATTCCCATTATTAATTCCATAGGCTCTTGTCTGAGTGCTTAGGCTCTAATTTCTTCCCCTAACAAGTTTTGTTCCACAAGCTCTTTCTTCTTTAAGCCAGAGGCTTCTGCCTCAGAGTCTGTGTAATGCACTAATCTGAAATCCCAGTTTTCAACCAAAGGCTGCTTATTGATGTATTTACTGTATTTTAAAATTGCAATAGCAAATTTTTAACTGAAGTATAATTCATTAAGCTGTATTAAAAATATTTCAAGGAATGTTATGTCCCTATTTTAAGTATCTCACCAATACAATCCAGTGAACTACATTAAGTTAACAACACAGAACCTATGTTGGAATTTTATGGCCTTAGCCATGACATGTGTTTCATGAAATGAACTATATTATGCTGTTGATTGCTTTCAAATGAAAACTAATTTATTTTCTATTGCTTAGAAGGAAGATATCCTCAGATGGAAAAAAAAAAGAAAGCAAGCAGGCTGGACAGAGCACATGGGCAGGTGTGAAGAATAGATAACGAAGATGGTTCACATGCAAAGGGTGTGTTGAAATTTCACCTTCTATTTTGTACCTATGTATTCAAATTTAGCTTCCAAATTTAACATATTTGTATGTCAAAGGCAAGTTAATGTTCCATGACATTTTTCTGATCAAACAGGCAATAACTTTACTAGAGGGAACACATAAAACCAAATGTATTTTAAAATATTTCTTGAGATGCTACTGATCGATGTCAAGATTTTCAGTCAGTAGGAACACCTAAGCTCCTACATATAGATGTGCATGCTTTGTATAGTATATCAGAATTAAACAAGTATCTGAAATTTTAATAGAAAAATTATTCCATTTGATCTTCAGCTTTCAGAAGTGATCCAAAAGGAGAGACTAGCTGACTTCTCACTTTGTTTTGACAGATTTCTCAAGTCACCTCTGTGTAGAAGTGCTCTCCCAACTTCTTCCAAACCCCTTTAACTGTGCAGTTTGAAGAACACAAACTAGAGAAAGTTAATGAGGCATGTGCACTTGATAAAGACCTGGGGAAAATGGACAAGCAGATATTTGTTCAACTTTTGAGCAAGGTTGCAATGGCAGAAGAGAGAAATAGGTTGTACACTGAGTAAACAGTGAGAGATGATAAAAGTCTTTAGAGCTGGATACAGATAGTGCTGGATACAGATAGAGCTGGATACAGATAAAGAGGAGAGAAGCGGCAAGCTCATCAGAGGAAGCTTTTCTGTTAGGAGCTTCAGTTCTCGAAACTGCTGCTGACCAATTTATCAGAGCCATCTTTTAAATGTCGTGTTGCAAAGCCAGTCTTACTCTCTTTTTATAACTGGAAGAGACATCTTCTCACATAGATTTTGTTTATTCCTTCTTGCGTGTTTGTTTTTTTTATTTATTTATTATTTCTGTGACAGCTATCTGGAAGACCTGCTGGACACCCATTTTCTCTAAATTGGGAACAGACAAAATACTAATGATATCAAAGTTGCAGAGTCTTCTACGTACTTTTTTTAATATGAGGAGATAGTACAGCTTGTGATGACCAGACAGTGGAGAATAGTGAGACTAAAAACACTGGAATCTTTTATGACTCCTGCAATCAAATGTGTGCCAGTATTAACAAATTTCATTCTATTATTAAACTTTTGGGACAAAGGTCAACGATGTTTCAAGGCACCGTGGGTAGGAGCTAGATTCTCATTCTCTTTACTTTCTCCTTTTTGACATTTAGTTTATCTGATGTCCCAAGCCTGGGACTTCATACTGGAATCAATAGTAAAAATATGGTCCTGGGTATCTTCTGTTCTTTCTTGCATCCTAGGTTTAGTTCCATAGTATAATCTAATACCAGGACACACACATTTGGAAAAGGCACCTGCCAGCTAGAGTAAAGGAAAGGGAGGGCAGAGTGCCACTTGTGTCCCTCTGTTCCCCTTCTCTACTGTAAGAAACAGCAGGTAAGTAAGGCTGTGTAGAGCTGGCAAGGATGTTTGACAGCAGAGGTAAAAGTAGAGTGGGGCTAGGAACTCCAGACCAAGGTTGAGTCAGGAGATCTAGAATGGGGTATATTGCTGTGTCTGAGGGACTCCAATAACAAAGTGGAATCTAATAGTGTAGGAATTGGTTATGGGTGTATCTTAAATTGTAAACACAGACTAATATGGAGGTAATAAATGTAAAAATCACATATGAGAAAATATGCAGGATGTCCAAGGGAGGAACCAGAGAAGGACAGTACAGACTATGCACAGTGGGCACAAGGGAACTCAAATACAAAAAAAGGATGCTTTTCACAAGAATTTGATTTGCCACAACCTCATCTGTTGAGAAGGCTGTTCTAGGTCATGATTCCAAGTTGGATTTATATCGTAGGGACTTTTCACTGGACTGTTAGGACAACCATTATTCCTTCTACACCTCATATTGTTCAAATCCAGAGAGAAGACAACTAATGAAGGGAAAAGTTTTTCTTGCTGTGAAGTGCCTTTTTTGGAAAACTGGCAGGAAGGGAGAAGAAACATAATGCAAAATATTATTAGAAAGCCAAAAGACAAAGATCAAGATTGTCTACATAGCCAAGATGACTTGACTATATTTGAACTTCTCAAGCCAGTCAACCTGCAGGGTCATTAAAAACAAATCTCAGATGGAATTTCTTCATCTTTTTTTATAAAATTAAACTCTCATGCCTTTCTTCAAGTTTCTGTACCAGAAGATGTAATGGATGAAACCATGTATCTTAAAACTGGCAAGTGTGTACTTCTGTTCGCTGTCCTGTAACTCCACTCCAAACTTGAAACTATTTTTCTCTTGCTTTCCAACAAAAACAATCCTACTCTTACCAGGAAAAAGTCCTCATTTTCAAAGCAGAGTATTTCAGATAAGAAGCGAATGGAAATGGGTATGATAATAAAAGTCTATATATAAACAAACTAAAACATTGTATTAGAGTACAGCCATAAAGAATATTTGTATTATTTATTAATGTTTT
>NW_009634181.1:1160-1696 GCF_000690535.1 Cariama cristata | reverse complement strand
GGTGGGGCGGCTGGCACCGCCTTCATCCGAAATCCTGGTTGTGCCAAACGACGCCATCGGTACCTCAGTACGAAAGATTGCTGAGGTTTGGGGTGGGGGTGTCACCTGTTGGGTGTTCCCAGTGATCACCAGGAGGGTGCCGTCGGTGGTGCCGGATTTACTGTTCTTGGCTGGTTTTGGCTGATTTACCTGAGTTGTTGCCGCCTCTTTGCCTGCCCCTCGTCAGGCAGGGTCAGGCATCACGGGGGCTCTGCTTTTGGGGGTGGGGCCCGCTTCCAGATGGGGGCTGGAAGGACCCCCTTGGTGACACCTGCTGAATGATGCCATCTCACCTTCTCTTCCAGGGGAAACTACCTCCTTTTAATGAGTTTCTGTCACCCTGCTGAAAGAAGAGCAGTGCAAGGGCCTGGCGGAGGCCTTCCAAAGGGATTTCCCTGTGCCCCCCAAAAGCAGGGCCGTGGCCTAGCTTACAAAACACCCCTGCTCCTTTTTCCTGATATTTCCTGATTATACATATATATATTTTTTAATAGTTC
>NW_009634181.1:0-1103 GCF_000690535.1 Cariama cristata | reverse complement strand
ACCTCCTCGCTCCTTCCTCTTTAGTTCAGGGCTTGGCTCTGATGTTGTTAACGAGGGCTGGCGGTGAAATTGGGCAATTTCTGAGGAGCACGGTTTTTCCTTCCCCAAATGTAGTGCGGAACTAGGAGGGTTATTTTAAATCGGAAATGGGTCTGGGGAAAAGCCAGGGAGAAATCTGGGGAAGTTCCTGCAGCTGCTGCAAGGTGAGAGGGAAAGCTCTGCAAAAAAAAAAATAAAAAATTGCAAGATGTTTTTTTAAAGCCACAGCTATCTGCTGTGTGTGGTTTTCTTTGGAGGTGCCAGGTGGGATGGAGCTGTGCCCCGCACAAGGAGCCGGTGCAGAGCTAGTGGGGTGGGAGCTCCATTTCCAGGGCAGCGATGCCTCTGCATCCCTCTGCTTCCACGGGTGTCAGCTGGCAGGAGCCTCCAAGGGGAAAACCAAACCGGCGTGGCCGTGTGCTCCTGCTGGGGCGCCGCCTGAGCCTCTCCACTGGGAGAGGAGGACGTTTACTATCAGAACATTTGGGCTGCAGAATCACAGGTGTCTGCAGAGAGGTTTGGCAGGCGGGCAAGGTGCTGGTGCTGCTTTGAGCTCAAGTGAAAAGAGTGAAAATAAAAAGCATAGGGTGCAAAAAGAACCAGCAGGTTTGGGGTTGGCCCTTATGCTCCCAATATTGTGGTTTGTTGGGTGTTGTGGGTTTTTTGTTTGTTTGTGGGTTTTTTTGTTTTTGTTTGTTTGTGGTTTTTTTTTTCTTCTTTTTCAAAATACACAGGCTTGGGGGCTTTGGAGGTCTGGGAATTTTGGAAGTCTGTGACTTCTTCTGGGGCTTTGGGGTCCAAGACTTCTCCTGGGCGTTTGGAGATCTGTGACTTTTGCTGGGATTTTGGGAGTCTGGGGCTTTGGAGGTCTGTGAATTCTGGGATTTTGGAGGTCTGGGGCTTTGGGGTCCATGACTTCTGCTGGGATTTTGGAAGTCTGGGGCTTTGGATGTCTGTGAATTCTGGGATTTTGGAGGTCTGGGGCTTTGGGGTCCATGACTTCTGCTGGGATTTTGGAAGTCTGGGGCTTTGGATGTCTGTGAATTCTGGGATTTTGGAGGTCT
>NW_009634180.1:950-6453 GCF_000690535.1 Cariama cristata | reverse complement strand
CCCCCCGCCCCGGTCCCGCCGGTCGGAGGGAACCCCGCACTGACCCCTTGCCCTGCAGCAGCCCCCGGGGAGAGAAAGCGCCGAGGGGCAGGAGGAAGGGGAATTTAACCTGGGGAAGAGATCCGGGAGGAGAAGCCCGGACGGGTGGGTTGCCCTGCTCTCCTCCTCTCCCCGCACACCCCTAGCAAAACCCATCAGGGCTCCCCAAAAACAAGAACTGGCCCCGGCCCTACAGCTCGGGCCACCTCCACGGCAGCGCCGGATGCCCAGCATGTCTGGCACGTGGCAGGGACGGAGCCGCAGCCGGTTCGGCAAGCACGGCAAGCAATGGGCTGCAGGGAGCAAGGAGCCACGTGCACCGACCCGCCCACACCACGGCAAACAGTGTGCAATGGGTGACGGTGTGCTCAACACCAACAGGGACCTGCTGGGGCCAGGCCACCCACTCCTCCCAGCCCTCAGCAGGGAGGCAGCAATGGGTGCTCCTCTCCCAGGTCAAGATTTTAACCTGTTTTCCCCAGAACCGTGGGTGTTGGCATCGCGCCGCGTGGGTGCAGGCAATCGGGGCAGGCATCGGGCGCAGGCACACAAAGCTTCAGCCTGCGGCACGGCCAGAGGCAAAGGCCACCAGAGGCAAAGGCCACCAAAGGCGACCCTGCACGTGGGGCTTCTCGCTCCTCCCTTGGGACATCCGCAGGGCAGAAAGGACTTTCTGGGCTCCGCGTCAGGCTGAGAAGTTCCCCATGTCATCTCCTGGCCACCAGTCCCTCCACGTCGCCACAAAGGTCTTCTGTTCACCCAGACCACACTCCAGCACCCCTAGGACCACTCGTTCTTTCATTTCCCCCCACTACATCTCTGCCTGAATATTTTCTCGGACTTTGGGGCCTTTTGAGCCTTCTCCAGGGACACTAATCTCACCAGGATGAGGATAACTCCGTGACAACACGGAGGCCAGGAACACATAAGCCTTCCTATTTGCTTTGCCCCACTTCACTGCAGGAAGGGTACCCCTGCTCGCTGCTCAGGGGCCACCTCTGTCTGCCCAGCACAGCCTCTCGGGAGATGTCCGGGTGCTGAGGCAAAGAAGATTTACCTCCGATGCCCCAACTGTGAAATAAAACCATCCCGAGGGACATTCCTCTCCCCCTTCGCCGCTGAGCCGTGCACACCTCACACCTTCTCCATAGCTCCCGTGTCAAGCTGACGGCAACACGGTTGGTGAGAAAGCAACTGAATCAAAGCTGCATTGTGTACGAGGAAAACAAAGGCGTCCTTATTACGGAAATAGGTGGGGATTCTTGGAAGGCTTCCCCCGACTGCAAAGCAATGCATTGTAAAACAGATGCACAAAGACAGGCTGGAGCAGCCTGGCCCCGGGGAGCCAAACCTCCGTGTGCCCACGGCGGGCTACGGGACACCGAGGCGATGACAACGGGGCGATGAGCCAACGTAGCCAGAGGGACAATCATCAGCATGACATGTTTAGAGACATTAGGGTCTCTAAAGCGAGGAATAACCGAGAGGGAGGTGTTAGAAGGAGATCCCTTCTGGTCTGGCGGGTCACCCATGGCCAGCTAGGAGACATTTTGCAGACAAGGAGGATAGGCTGTGGCTCGCCCCCAACCTACAGACATGCGTTGGTCTAAAGAAAGAGCAGCCCAGGGGAAATCGCGCCGGACTCTGTCCGGGGACACGCGTGCCCCGTTAACGGCTCTGCCACCAGCTGCCCGGCCAATGTGGGAATGTCACTTGGGTGTCTCCTTCGTTTGGGCACAATGGACTCAGGTGTCCTTGGAAGCACTGGCGATCAAGGAGCCGGCATGCATTGGACGTGTTACCTTTCCCAGCTCTCTGCCTCAGCTTCCCCACCTGTAAAATGTCGGTGATGACAGTGACGTCCTCCATAACCTTCTCAACCTGGGAACAGAAATGCCACTCGGACACGTGCCGTCTACACGTGAGCTCTGCAGAGAGCCAGCGATGTCGGGATGGGTCTGCCTTGCGCTGGCTGATCCTCTTCTGCAGCAGAGCCCAGCGCTGCAGCTTTAAGGAAGAAAAGGTGAAACCGTGGCATCCTGGTGGAGCTCCACCGAGGACCAGCTCCTCGTGGTGAGAGGGAGAGACTCTGTGTCCCCCGGGAACGTACTGGGGCTGGACCTCCTACCCCCAGCTCGCCTGCCAACTGCTATGGCACCACGCTGGGAGACTCCAAGTTCACTTTCAAAAAAAAGTTGGCATCCCTGCATATTTGCAAGGTCAAGGCACAGAAAGCCTTCTATAAGCCTAAACCCTTGTTTTCAAGGGCCTATTCTTTTACAAACTGATTATGAAAGCAGGCTACATATTCTTAACAAGCCCCTTTTCACTACGGCTTTCAATTCCCTCCAGTGTATAATGTGCATGTGTATTCTTGCATGGCAGGCCCTTACATACTGTTTTGATTGTTATCGTCTTGCCATGAAAGGGCCGATTGTTTTGGGTTCCCAAGATTACATCATGGCTCCCACTCGGGCCGCCCGTCGAGGTGTTTGATCAGGGCTCGCAGGTGGGAAGGAGCTGAGCGGCGAGCGCAGGGCCCTCAGCGTTTCCCCATACCTGCCCTACCTGTTAAACACAGCTGCCGGCATGCTCTGCCCCGCGTTACCGGGGGCTCTCACGCGAGGAGGCGCCCGGGGGGCTGTGGGGGGGACAGGGGTGGCGGTGGTCACCCCTGCCGGCCCCGATGCCCACCGGACCACGCTCCCACCCTGAGCAGCAGCCTGGCCCACCCACGGGCACACGGGGCTCCCGGTGACTCCGTCGCTTTGAGTGCTCGGCGTTTTAAAGGCCAAATCTGCAAAAGCAGGTGGGAGGATGTTACTCTCACAGATTTGGCCTTTGATAACGCAGCATCTTTCATCTCAAACGCTCAAAACCACTAAAAATAAAGAAAAAGTGGATACAAACCTACCGTGCCTCCTCTTGAGTGTACCACCAGCCCCATTACCCACAGGGACACAGAAATGCATGGAACAAAGTGTGCCCCCACCCCGGGCAGGGGATGCAGCGTGTGCTGCCCATCGCACGATGCCTTGAGCCTGAAAACCCTCAGGTCTCCTCCCCACTGGCAACCAACCAACCAGGCTGGTAGCCACCGCACGATTTCCCAGTTCCGCCGGCAAACGGACAGATTGGAAATTGTATCTGAACAAAATCTGATAAAAATAGGCACCCTGTTTTCATGTGGAAGTCGACAGCAGAGCCTCCACCCAAACCATGGCACGAGCAAGGTGCTTTCCAAATGGCACCAAAGACAGCCAGTACATCTGAAAGGAAAGAAAGGGAAGAGGAGAAGTGGCAGGAAAGAATTTGAGGCACAAACCAGGGGAAGAGCCGCAGGGATCAGGAGGGAGGAACGGGCTGAATGGCAGCACGGGCACCCATCTCCAGTGAGAACCGCAAAAGCACAAGACGAAAGGGGCACGGGTGTGAGCGGCCACCCAGCCTGTGCACAGGTCGCTCTGCCGCTCTCCCGGGAGCGGAGAAGCTCACGTTGGGTCTCTGCTAGGGCCGTGCATGGTGGGCACATCCCGATGGAAACCACGGCTGCTCCCCCGGTACTTGGCCCTTTCGGCGCTGCTCCTCAGCAGCCACTTCCATTCCTCTTCCTACCCCTTCCCTCCCTCTTCCCATTCAGGCGCTCGGGCTCTCAGCAGCGTGCTGCCTGCTCTCGGTCACATCTGCTTGCCTGGCCCTCTGCCAGCCTTAAGCACACACCGCTCTGGATCCGCACCCAGTAAACATTTACAATTTTAGGAAATTTTACCCTTAATTTATCCCAAAGGCAAGTAAGCTAAGTTCAAAGTCATAAAACCTGCTCTCCCCTCTGACTGCAGCAGCCAGGACGTGAACTTTAGCCGAAGACCAAGAGATCCTCCAGCTTTCCCAACACACACCCCCACCGGTGCCAGGCCAGCCCGGGACGGAGCTGCCACCCACCTCCCCTCTGCGGCAAACCTCAGCTCAGGCACGGCTCGGGCCAGCGGGATGGGGAAGCCCCCGTGCCACCTGGTCGGCCGCATCCTGCGCACCAAGGCAACAGGCATAGGTCTGTGCACGAAGCATCCAAACACATTCATGTGTCTGAGCCGGCTCCATCTTCAAGTTACATCACTTAGCTAAAACACGAAGGACTTGGGGTTTTTCCTTTTCCTTTCCTTTCCCACAACCTGCCGCATGTCGGTGTGCTCTGTGCCCTGCCCACGGCACGCACGTCTGCTAGGCTTGCACAAGCACTGAGGTCCTGTCCTACCTCCCCTCCTCAATCCGAGTTCGACCAACATCGAGCACAAAGTTCAGCTCTCGCCCCCATCTCACGGTCACTGCATCCTCCTGCACTCCCCCAGGCAGACTGACCCTCCAAACCCTTCCCGCATGAACCACCAAGTTGTTATCGTTATGGTGTAATCGGCCGAGGAAACCGGGGACGGGCAGGCGAAGGCAGGCAAGCCCTCCGAGGCAGCTGGCTAAGGGTGCCCGAGCATCCCAGGGGACACGCAGTGTGAGGGCTGTTACACCAGGCACCAGGCACTGCCAGCCCGGGCTTGGATGTCCCGTGGGGCTGGGGCATCTCCTCCCCATCCCAACGAAACCATGGGGGGCTCAGCCGAAAGGACACGAGTCCAGCCAGCCCCCTCCAGCCATGCCCCGACACAAGGGGCTGCCGGCAAGAGCAAGTTCAGAACTTGGACGTCGGCCGGGGCGGGCAGTAAGTGACAGCCGCCGGATCGCACGGAGGGGTCCCATTGTCTAGGGACTATTTATTCCTTTAAAATCTTTATTCTTATCTGCCCGGTTATTTATGTAACTGTTTGATTTATGAGTCAGACTCACGCACAGGGTAAAAGTTCACATCTCCCCCGATCGGGGAAGCACAAAGACACGTTTCATCAGCTCCGCGCGTTCCTGCTCTCTTCTCTCTTTCGCCATGTTTTTGACCTCGGTTGCGCAGCAGGAAAGGCTCGGGGAGCCTCGGCGCTTTCTCCCGCTGCCAGATAAGAGTGTGATTGCAACCTGCGAGCGCAGGATCTGGCCAGCATCGGCCGAGGCTTGCCCAGCTCCGGCTCTCCAAGGCTGGTGTCTGCAAAATGAGCAGGAGACGTCATCGAGTCCAGGAGTCGCTCCCTGGAAAACCCCCTTTGCAGGAGATGCAAGCCAGGATGAATTGCCCTTGTCTTGTCTCTTGCTCCCGTGGCACGTAATGAAAAGCAGGATCCATCGCACAGAGAAATTTCCATTTGCACAGTTATGGTCCACCGAGCTAAAAAGTTAACAGATACTTGAATGGATGGAGACGTCACTTCCCACGCTCAGCATCCCTTCCCCATCATATTTAAATTCGTGCCCAAGGAAAGGGACCGGCCCAAGACCCAAATATTCCCAGGTCTGACGCCGCTGACATCACCCGCACAGTAACGGGCTCCTGGCAGCCGGTCCCCAGCTCTGCACCGCCCACGGGACA
>NW_009634180.1:0-874 GCF_000690535.1 Cariama cristata | reverse complement strand
GTGTCCCCACCGAGGAGGAAGCTGCCTCAGTTTCCCCTAAGGACAGGACGGCAGCGTTAAAAAGCAGCGTGCAGAGTTGCAGGGCCCCTGCCGTTGCTGTTATTCACAGCATCTTTCCTTTTTCAGAAGTGTATTCGGAGAAAGACTCAGCATCACTAGGGGTCACGCCGCGCCCTGAGGACCCCCAGCTCCGAGGCACCCTGCAAATCCCACCAAACTGTTACGAGCAACCACCATAAAAAGGAAGAGTCTGCAGGGACGGTGAGAGCTCGCACCTTGTCAGAGTCAGCTCCCGAAGGTGATGGCTTGGACAGAAATTTCTCAGTTTTTGAGCAGAAACCAAGACCGTCCTTCGCCGGCAGCCACTGAGGAGCCACGGGCAGCGCCTTCCAACTCCAACCATCACCAGGAGGTTTCGGTTAAGACCCTACAAGTCAAAAGCACCTATTTTGAAATACTTTAAGAAGACCCTCATGTGAGACCTTGTTAACTCTATTTTAAACAGTGTCAGGTTGCAGATAATTTAAATTTTTACATATTCATATAGGCACGCCCATAAATAAAGTGGGACTTAACGATGTGGCTGCATTGATCTCAGGTAGGGCTAGCGCTGGAGGGAGATACAGAACCTTATAAAGGTTATTAAAATATTTTTAAAAAAATTAAACACACACAGAAGTTGGGTGGTCTAAAAGCAGGGTTGGGATTACGGCCCACCTATAAAAATTCCCAATAATACCTACCAATTAATGTTTATAGCTTCATGCAAAAACGCCAACCCTCTCCTTTTTGTATGAATCTTCAAATTGCAAGCACGTTTCACATAGAAAATTATTTTGCCTGCCATGGAAATCTCAGTGCAAATAACATGCTG
>NW_009634179.1:0-3004 GCF_000690535.1 Cariama cristata | reverse complement strand
TTGTAAAAAACGCATACATAGATAACAGCTGCAAAGAAATTAATTCTGCTGCAAGAATTAAGGGATTTCCAGAACGGGCTTCGTTGAGCACCCAATGCGTGCGCTCTCAAACACAAGATTTCAAAGCTGTATGCTTCTGAAAGTCCATTGGCGTCCATGGTTGTAAAACTATTTGCTGAAAAATATCCCTCTAGGATAGTAAGAGTGCTCTCAGGCTTTTTTTCTATATAAATTCTTGTATCAGGGACATTATGGAAGACATCAGGTCTTCCATTTGTATGTTAAATGATGTGACTAACGTTTGTCATATGATCTTTGCTTTTTCATCTTTTGTGCAGGAGGGGGAGAAGCATGTGTAGTTGAGTATTTTGTTTCAGGAGGGTTATAGTTTTTTTTTCTTTAAATACTCTTGTTGCTATGTTTTTGTTAAGGGAAGATGAAATCAAAGGAACATGTTCCACACTTGAAGCAGAATGTGACCGAAGCAGCTCTAAGTTTCTTCTTTTTGTATGAATTAATTAGACCATAACTTGCAGAGAGCTGCTTGGAGCCTAGGGAGCAGAAACGTCCATCATAACCATTACGCTGAAGTATGGCAGTCTGTTACATCATGAAGGCCCTGTCTGTGTGTTTCCTTGAAGCCATAGTAAAACCCTGTAGAGAAGGTGAATAGACATGGTGTTTCCCACTTACTTTGCTGCAGAGTTGTGTCCGTGTTCTGCACTAGTTGGAGTTATCAGGCACTGAAGGTACATTTACAGTTATGTAGATCTCTTATGGGAACACAGGCGTTAATAAATATTCCAGCTGAACGTAAGTGCGTTTAATGAATTACACGGCTTTACTCGTCTCAATTTTGATTGTCCTTCATGGAAATTAAGCCTTTTAGTTGCATCTTTTCAGAACTCATTTTTCTTTGCAAAGAATGTCAGTTGATTATAGAAGTTGTGCTTTGTTGTAAATGTGTGGTAGCATCCGTTTTCCAGTTTTAGCTTCTACAGCTACAACGTGCAGAAAAAAGTTATTTAATGTGGCCAGTGTGTTGTGTTTTTTGTGAGGTGCTTCCATAGCCCTGCATGGCTGTGCCTCAGTACAGAGGCTTAATTATTGTTCTCCGAATATTGAGAAGCTGGTGTTTTGGGCACTTGTGGTGCCCATAATATTAAAAGAAAACCCAAATTAAAAAAAAAAAGAGGGGGTGGAGGGGGAGGAGAAAAAAGTCTGCAGTAAACAAAAAGTACAGTGTGTGGAGATTGAGGTAGATATATATATAAAATCTCTCGCTGAGTGAACACTTCCTGTGGCCCATTCACAATAGAAACAGCAGAGCTCTTTTAGGTCTTCGTGGACACCTTAGAAGAGCGCACACCCCCCATGCAGCCATACCTTGTGTCCACTGCCTGGCCAGCAGTACTGGGCAGACTGGTGTGGCAGAATCCAGGTAAAGCACAGCCTCAGGTTCAGGCTTGGGGCTGTGGGAGTGTTTCTGAAAGCTGGGCTTGTTAAATCTTAAATGAGTTAAGGATTTTTTTTCCCCCACAGGACTTAGTATTTTCCTTTTAAGGTGCAACCTGGATATTTTATAAGACTTAATGCAGAACTGCACATCCCTGCAAAGTGCAAACATGATTGACTAATGCATGAAAGCAGATAAAAGTACTAATTCTCTGATGTTGCATCATGAGAATTGAGCGTGCCCTAGTGTGGCATCATAAGGAGACACCGTTTCAACCTGGAGTTAGCTACCAGCCTTACCTTTGAGGTCTCTGATCTAATGCCCCTTTGACTGCGATGCTGTTCTAACATGAAAAAAAAAAGTTTGAGGTCCTGCTTGCATCGGCACAACCTTATTGTTCTGGCTGCTTTCTCCAGCTTTCTTTTTTTGCGTGTGTGAGTGAGGCTGAGTGAAATGATCTCTGGGACTTTGTTTTCATAGAACTTAGAAGAAAATGTTGGACCTTGAAAGTTCCTACAACCTGACTGTGCTGCGGTGGAGAAAAAAAGAGGCAGGAACATCTTGTTGCCAGTTAAATTAATACACTTTATCAAGGTTTACTCATTTTCCAAAATACTACATTAAATTCTGTGGAAAAGCAGTTCTTTTTTCATCTCAAATATCTAATAAAACAGCACTTTTTAAAATGAGCTTTTGAGACTCAAATCTGATATGTTTAGCATACAGTCTAGGTTTTGACTGAAAGTTAGTGTTTGAAGACTGTATTTCAGTAAGAGTGTCTATCCTTTCTAAAAATGAATGACAGTATACCCAATTAGCAGAATAGCTTGATCGTGATGCTCTAACTGAGTATAAACCCAACCATAATCTTGGAATCATGTAAAACGACTTTAAAACTCGTTGTAAAATTCCTGTGTCCATCTAAACCAATTTCCAAAAAAATGTCGCCATTCTGTCTATCCGTGATGGTGTGCTGCAAGTGAAGTGCTGCAAGTGACAGTATCCTGACAAAATCTAGCACTGACATTTTGCTTTACACTTTGCTTAGAATAGCCCGGTTTAACATCATACAGGTAGCATACTTTAAATAGGTAACATGATATATTTATTGAAAACATGTGGCTGAATTCAGTTATTTTTCCCTGAGGTTTTCATGTTATAGCATGAGAACTAAAGGAGCAGGACTAGACTGTGCGGGTAGAATATGTCTTTCATTAGGAAGGCCAAACAAGGGAACAAATCTGCTGTCTACAATAGCAACAGTTCCACAAAACCAGAACCCAAAACAGAATAGCCTTTCAATTATGCCTCATTTTCATGAGATCCTGACTAGTTTCCCCTGTAGGGCCTCCTCATTTGAGACAGCACAGTTGTAAATCTGTATAATCTGACAGTCTAAAGTCCATGTAGGGCGGCTTTAACCAGTGGAATGTTACTCCACTTTAACAAATTTGGTATTTCAGGCTAGGTAACAGAGGCTGTCATGCTAAGCTCCTAATGTCCCAACGATCTGCCTTTTCTCTGCCACCTCTGTACTGTTTACTTCTT
>NW_009634178.1:58565-60003 GCF_000690535.1 Cariama cristata | reverse complement strand
TTGGCAATGTTAGGTTAACAGTTGGACTCGATTATCTTAACAGTCTTTTCCAATCTAAATGTTTCTATAATTCTAAGGTTTTTTTTGTCTACATTCATCTCATTGTATTCTATGAAATCAAGAAACTGAGTTATGCTTGTAAGGATTATACTTCTACTGAGGTCCACACTTGACGAAAAACTTCATGAATGTCTCTTCTATTAATGATTAACATTTTGTCACGCAAAAAAGAAGATCTTCCTAATTATGAAATAAATTAATCTAGCTAGTGATTGATTTAAGTGATCTTCTCACCCAAACTGCTACTTCAAGCGATTGTTTTTCATGTGTTCCACAAGACAATAATTGTGTTAGTAATTCTGTGTGTAAGATTTTCTTTTTGCACAGTTCTGTGGAAGGAAACTATTGAACAGCTGTTTGAATAAAAGCTCAAATCTTGTTTTGGTTGATTAAAGCAGCATGGTATTATTCATTCAGAGAGTAAGAAATGAATAGTTATTGCAACCTGCTGTAATGACTGAATTTCTTATGGCAGGTTTGCTTGTGAGTTCTTGATGTAATAATGCTCTAGGATTCCTGAAACATGGAGACATTGTAATAGGAGAATCACTCCCCAGAATTCCTTTATTTTCTATAGGGAATATGTTTCATATCCCTGACATTGTCTACAAGAAATTAAATGAAGATATTTTAAAAACTGATTTCAATAGGTTACAAAAGATCTGATTCCACAATATTGCTGTACTGCTAATAATTTCCCCTGATCTTCAGACTCATGATCATGAGGACCACGTCTATATCAGCAAGTGGTGAAATACAATTTTATCAGTCTTATCGAGCAAACGGATGAAGATAAGAAAATGGCAACCACTGTGTGTGTTTCAGGGGCATTTACTTTGGGCCAGCTCTACTATGGTCCTATGGTGTGAACTCAACAGATATCGGAGTGCATTACATGAGCCCCTGGAATGCATCCATTGGTTCAGTTTTGACCAAAAGGGATTAAATAATTGCCTGCGTGAAATCACTCCACCACATGCATCACAGGAGACAATCAAGAGCTGCACTTCAAAACTGTTCTCCTGATCTGAAACTAAAATACTAAAGAGGAATGATCCAATAGCATTAAAACAGCTCATTTAAACCTTTCCAACCTAGTTTTCTGATAATATCAAAAATTACAGAGTGATGAACTAAATACACTAGCATGGTACTCACTCTCCTCTATCTCTTGTTCCAGCACATACCTTCCAATCATTTGTGCTGTCTAGTAAAGGAGATAACTTCACCAAATACAAGCAACTGGCTTTTCAGACACAGATTTGTAATACTGTGCTGTTTGGAATGTATAATGTGAAACATAACAAAGGTTAATTCTGTTTTCTCTCTTGACTTCTCAGACTCCTGGGGAGAGGAGAGGAGAGGAGAGGAGAGGAGA
>NW_009634178.1:57961-58514 GCF_000690535.1 Cariama cristata | reverse complement strand
GAGGAGAGGAGAGGAGAGGAGAGGAAGAGGGGCTTCCCTGTGCCAGACACAACTGGCTCCAGTGGACCCACTGCAGGGCACATCTGAGCCTGTCAGCGATGCTGGTGTCACCTCTGGGAACACAGAATCACAGAATCGATTTGCTTGGAAGAGATCTTTGGGATCATCGAGTCCAACCTTTGCCCTAACACCACCATGTCAACTAGACCATGGCACTAAGTGCCACGTCCAGTCTCTTCTTAAACACCTCCAGGGATGGTGATGCCACTACCTCCCTGGGCAGCCCATTCCAATGCCTAATGACTCTAACAGTGAAGAAATGCCTCCTCATTTCTAGCCTGAACTTCCGCTGGTGAAGTTTGAGACTATGCCCTCTTGTCCTATCACTAGTTACCTGGGAGAAAAGACCGACCCACACCTCACTACAACCTGCTTTCAGGTACTTATATAGAGCAATAAGGTCTTTCCTCAGCCTCCTTTTCTCCAGGCTAAACAACACCAGTTCCCTCATCCGCTCCTCATATGACTTACCCTCAAGACCCTTCACCCACTT
>NW_009634178.1:0-57491 GCF_000690535.1 Cariama cristata | reverse complement strand
ATCCAGCCTGTCCAGGTCCCTCTGCAAAGCCTTCCTACCCTCCAGCAAAATGACTCTCCCACTCAACTTTGTGTTATCTGCAAATTTACTGACGGTGCCCTCAGTCCCCATGTCCAGATCACCTATAAAGATGTTAAACAACATTGGCTCCAAAACTGAGCCCTGGGGAACACCACCAGTGACCAGCCAACACATTTAAGAAAGGGTAAAAAAATGCTGTGAGAGAGAGGAATGAGAAAAGTGAGAGAGGAAGAGCCCTGCAGACAGCAAGATGAGAGAAGAAGGAGGGGGAGGAGGTGGTCCAGGCACCAGAGCAGAGGTTCACCTGCAGTCCCTGGAGAAGACCATGCTGAATCATGTTGCTCCCTCACAGCCTCTGGAGGACCACACTGGAGCAGATGGATGTGCTCTGAAGGTAGCTGTAGCCCATGGAAACCCTGTGCTGGAGCAGGCTCTTGGCAGGAGCTGTGGTCCATGGAGAGAAGCCCATGTGGGAGCAGGCAGGACCTGTGACCCCATGGGGGGTCGATGCTAGAGCAGTCTGTTCCTGAAGGACTGCACCCCATGCTGGAGCGGTTCTGGAACTGCAGCCTGGAGGAAGGACCTACATTGGAACATTTCATGGAGGACTGTCTCCCATGGGTGGGACCCCATGCTGGAGCAGAGGAAGAGTGTGAGGAGCAGCAAAGACAATGTGTAATGAACTGACCACAACCCCCATTTCCTGTCCCCTTGTGCCACTTGTGGGGAGGAGGCAGAACAGTCAGGAGTGATGTAGAGCCTGGGAAGAAGTAGGGTGGGAGGAAGGTGGTTTTAGGTTTTTTTTTCCTTACTATCCTACTGTGTTATTAAGTGGCAATAAATTAAATTAATTCCACCCAAGTCAAGTCTACTTTGCCCGTGATAGTAATTGGTGAGTTGATGTCCCTCTCCTTATCTTGACCCATGAGCTTTCAGTCTTATTTTCTCCCCTTGTTCTGCTGAGGAGGGGAAGTGATAAAACGGTTTGGTAGGCACCTGATGGCCAGCCGAGGTTAGTCACAATAAGTAGAAGAAAATATTCTCTTTTCCTTTGGGCATTTAAGCAATATACAGGTGGAATAATCCTCCAGAAGCTTAACATCAACTGCTTGTAGTTCATTTCCTCACACATATGCTGAGCAACTTCATATGTTATATCATACATGTACTAAATTATATTGTTTATTTCAAACCCACTCACCCTCTTTTCTTTCAGCTTCAGTTTTCATCACATTTTTGTCATTTCCTTATTGCCAAAGATTGTTAAAGAACTTTTCTTTAGTTGTGTGTTATTTATGTTGGTACTCAGTCAAAATAATAAAAACTTTTAACTAAACCATAATTATCTTTTTTCAGTTCTCGTGATTGTAATGTTTTTCTTCATTATCATCATTATCAGCATTTAACTGTTTAAAAGAGAAGTTCAAGAAACTCCTGTGTTTTTCTGTTTGAGTGAATTTGCCAATTCTTGTGGTCAGCTAAACCTATGCATACACTAACGCTGGTCACTGTGACTGCCCTATTCTATACTGTTACTACCCTATTCTACTTACCATGTTTTTTTGCAGGATTTCATACACCAAGGCTGTAGTTCTGCAGGTGGGATTCATCTCACCATTACTTTGAATGTCTACATGATAGGTGCCTATATGTGCTTTTGATATCCTAGTATCCTAGCTCCCGTTATTGGAGGAAGGAATGTAGTCAATACAGTAAGAATCATAGAATCATAGAACAGTTTGGGTTGGAAGGGACCTTTAAAAGACATCTAGTTCAACCTCCCTGCAATAAGCAGGGACATCTCCAACCAGATCAGGTTGCTCAGAGCCCCGTCCAACCTCACCTTGAACGATTCCAGGGATAGGGCATCTAACACCTCTCTGGGCAACCTCTTCCATTGTTTCACTACCCTCATTGTGTAAAATTTCTTTCTTAGATCTAGTCTGAATCTACCTTCCTTTAGTTTAAAACCATTACCCTTTGTCCTGTCACAACAGGTCTTGCTAAAAAGTCTGTCCCTATCTTTCTTATAAGCCCCCTTTAAGTACTGAAAGACTGCAATAAGGTCTCCCCAGAGCCTTCTCTTCTCCAGGCTGAACAACCCCAACTCTCTCAGCCTTTGAACCTCTCTAGTTCTTGGTTTCTAGAGAGGTATTCAATAGATCAAACAGGTAGAGTGAAGCTTCATTGACTGTGCAGATTACACCACCAGTGACAATAATGTAAATTCAGACATCTAATGTTCAGACATCTAGTCTTAAGTAGACACCTAAATTTAAATGAACTGAATTCCTCCCCTATCTGTCTACATGAACAATTTTCTGAACTTATTGGTATACTGTGCAACAATACTGCGATTGTAGCAACAGGAGCACTTGTATGAACAAGCTAAAGGCCAAGATTTAGCTCAGCTAAGTTGTATCTTTCTGATGAAGGTGCCCAAGTTAGGAATACAGTTGGCCTGAGGGTTCTATAAAGTCAATACAATAATTGAGGAACTTGAAAGGACTAATCTACTTTCCCAGGCTTCCAGACTTTGCCATACTACTTATGGATATATCATGAACATAGAAAGGTGACATAACAATTTTGTTGCTGTGAACTATTTGTACAGATATTTTTCCTGTTGCTACCATTGATGGGGTAACATAGTAGTTTTTTAAGGCAAAAATTAAAAAAAACAACATATTTATCAAATATAGGCACACATTTGGCATTGGTTTGATTTAGTATTAAAACTTTTACTATTTATTTTTGAAAAACTTTGGCCAACAGAGTCTTGTACACTGTAATATCTGTGCACTGCAAATACGAGGCAGGCATGAGTAAAAAAATAACCCATGTTCAAATGTGAACATTCTCACATAATCACGCAGGCTTTCATGACATTGTAGCCTTCATATAGACTATGCCACCACTACAAAATGATTAGTATTCCTAGTGCAACCTTACAATATGCTTATCCAACAGTTTGTATTGGTTTTGAGCAATGCTTTTATTAGCAAATCACACCACTCACCAGTCCTTCAAATCGGGGCAGAAGCAAAATCAAGCAACAAGCTATTGGGCCGAGGCAGACTGTGACCCTCCATTACAGTATGTGGAAGGATGAAGTATAAAAGAAACAAAGGAGAAGTTGTTTCTTCATACATGCTCTTAGCCTTAACACTACAGGTTTTCATTATAATATCTATACTGGAACCTAGAAGTTTAAAAATGTTATAATGAATTCATAACCTCAATACAAATACATAAAACATGATATAGTTCTTTACTTGCACTAAATTTTTTTTTCTTTTGACAACAAAAAAAATTTACAATATCTTTCAACTACACTATCAGTTAATATTACTGGAGACTTAATGGAAGTAAAATCTTTTTTTAATTAGTATTTTGCTTTATTGGTTAGATTTCACCAGATGAACATGAAAATTATAGTTTGGAGTCTTCATGTATTCAATTCAGCTACCACTTAGCACATGATTATAGAATCATAGAATCATAGAATCATAATGGTTGGAAGAGACCTCAAAGATCATCAAGTCCAACCGTATACCTGATGTAACCATGCTTGCTAAATCTGCAAAATCCACTGAATCATGTCTTGAAGCGCCACATCTAAACGTTTTTTGAACACCTCCAGGAATGGTGACTCCACCACCTCCCTGGGGAGCCCATTCCACTCACTCTAGATAGTTTAATAAAACAGTTTCAGTCACCTACGATCATGGACTCAGACACAATATTCACTGCATGACTGGGTTTTTCACAGAACAGTTTTTTATCCTTTCCTTTCCAGCACTTTGAAGGATTTCATATAAAGAATTTGTCAGGTTCTCTATTTTAAAAAGAATTTGTTATAACCAGGACCAGAGGTAATTAGAAGTGGAAATGAAACATTTATTGATTTCACACCAAGATAAGCCATTTATATGTTTAAAAGTAGTGAGGAAAAAGGGTTCTAATTTAAACAAATCTCCTATAATAACCTCTATAGTATGAAGACATTTGATCAATACTGGAGAAGAAAGTGGACTCTGAAGGCTGTTTTGTGGATTTTTTTCCCTCAGTAATATATTATCATTGAATTGAAGAACTTCAAAAACATATTTTAGAATAGTTTATCATTACAATAATCTAAAATTGGGTCAAAATCTTTTCTTTACTGTGAGGCATCAGAAAACATATTGGATAGAAAAATGTCAAAATTCTGAAAAAAACAGGTGGAGATGAGGCAGTTATTGTTGCTTCTATTAAACTGTAATGGAAGTATGTAACTTTTAAATGAACATTGAATTAACAAAAAAACCCCCCGCAGTTTGTAGTGTGACTTGCCTACTGTTACAGAGACATGTTACTTCTAGATTTGAAATTACCTAACTGCCATCTTTGTAAGTCTTGCCATAACTTTTATTCAGGTAGTGTTAGTAAGTTGGTGAGTAGTGATAGTAGGTTAGCAGATACTCTTAGAAGAAAATTTGAGTCAGGATTTTTTCAGACTTGTTTAAGGTCAAGGAACATAAAACTGGAGGAAAATATTCATTCCAGTGCCTCTTCCATATTTTCAGAGTTATTTTTTTTCCTAATCATCTTAGTCTATCTTTATTAGGCAATTTACAATATGAGGCAGATCGTGAACTCCCAGCTATTTAATTGTCCTGGAATACAACAAAGGGGTTTTGAGTCATAAGGATTACTCTAAATTTGGCTTTGAGGAGTTCCTTGATGCTATATTGGTGACTAACATTTATTTAATATTGTACTTGTCAAATATCATGTGTGAGCTGGCTCCCACATGCACTCATCTAGGTCAGTTCACTCTCAGTTAAACAAATCTCAAAATAGCTTCTATCTCACTGACATTTCAACAGAATCACTAAAGGAAAAGAACAAATAAAAGAAGGAAACTAGGTATAACAGCAGCAAATAGGCTGTTTCCAAACTTTTAATTCAGCAGCTTTACCATTCTCCTTTAACACATTCACTTCCACTCCAGTAACCTTATGATCTCTGGTATAGTCCATATCTTTTCTTAACTTCCTTGCCAAAATCTAAATATTCCCTCACTTTCTTTGTGGTTTCTTCCTTGAAAATCTCATGTAATCTTCATTTTTGTAATATTTTGATTCATATTCTTTGCCTGCTGTCATGATCCAAGAGAAGAGTGAAGAAACTTTCAAGGATTAGCAGTAGGCTACTCTCTGCTTTTTGAACCCCTTATCTTTAGATTAATAAGTAGTGTTCTGGCCTTAATCAGGCAAACAATATACTTAAAGTTGATAGTTTTCAAGTTCACAAGCAATTGGAACAGGCATTTTGTCACAGATGGAGTGCTGCACTTCACTCATAAGACAGAAGTAGCAGTATGTTTATTGATATAAAACAGTGATTTAACAAAGTTTGACAGTAAATGTGACAGTTGTTTAACAAGATTTGACGGCAAGGGGCACTTGAGTATTTCCTGCAGAGAGGACAGGGTCAGACAAAGCTGTCAGAGAGACCCTCCTGTTGAGTCATCAGGTTCAGAAAGGACCCACTTGCATTCTAAACTTCTTCTCAGAGGGGAGTTTAAGTGTGGATCTCATGTAATCTTCATTTTTGTAATATTTTGATTCATATTCTTTGCCTGCTGTCATGATCCAAGAGAAGAGTGAAGAAACTTGCAAGGATTAGCAGTAGGCTACTCTCTGCTTTTTGAACCCCTTATCTTTAGATTAATAAGTAGTGTTCTGGCCTTAATCAGGCAAACAATATACTTAAAGTTGATAGTTTTCAAGTTCACAAGCAATTGGAACAGGCATTTTGTCACAGATGGAGTGCTGCACTTCACTCATAAGACAGAAGTAGCAGTATGTTTATTGATATAAAACAGTGATTTAACAAAGTTTGACAGTAAATGTGACAGTTGTTTAACAAGATTTGACGGCAAGGGGCACTTGAGTATTTCCTGCAGAGAGGACAGGGTCAGACAAAGCTGTCAGAGAGACCCTCCTGTTGAGTCATCAGGTTCAGAAAGGACCCACTTGCATTCTAAACTTCTTCTCAGAGGGGAGTTTAAGTGTGGTGGGATCCAGACTTAGTCCCAGACTTGGTAAGTGGTTTATGCGTAAAGGATTATATGTGCACAATCAATCCTTTATATCACTTAGCTAAGATTCCAAAGTTTCAGTGTGCTTATTCTCAATTTACTTACAAAGTATCATCTGATGCAATAAGGATTCTCTCAAACTGGAGGAGTAACCTTGAGAAGTGACCCTACTCAAGGGGAGATCCTGGTGTGCAGGAGAGCTCAATGGGTCCTGGACTGCCCACTATTTATGGAATAAGATAATTGACTCATAGTCTTATTTACATACTGACTACAGTTGTTAGTTGCCTCCAAACTTGGCTTGAGTGAGACCTTGACCAACATTATGGTTAGGTGGGTGCTTCAAATTAGCCTTTGGCTATTGTGTTGCTACCTGTCTCCCCTGAATCTACTTTGAGCTGATTGCTGCTATCAGGATTAGACACATCCATTACTACTGCCACTAGTGGTTATCACTTAAGCAGGGTTATGGGAAATAAAGGTCAGATTGCGGGGGTTGGGGAGCACACTGTCACACACCTTAAAGTAATATATAATGCTAATAGTATTAAGTAATTCTACAATTCTGATCTCATGCTTTGAGAGGAAAAAAATACTTACTTTTCCTATTTAGACTGAGACTGTCATATGGTCCTCAAGCAAGTTTGTGCTTGGATTCTGTCCGTGAAATCTCTTCAGTTTATCTTTCACTCCCAAGTAATAATCATAACATTGAGATTATAAAGTTTCACATTACAAATGCAGGTAAGCTACTGAACAAAAGATATAAACCCAAATTCTAATCAACTAAAACCATTCCAACAGCTAAGCCAAAAAAACTTATAAACAACTAAACAAAGAAGTTATAAAATAAGCAATGAAATCATACATGTAACAAAAGAATTATACGATCTTGAGAAAGACAAGTCTTCTGGAATGATGAACTCAAAATAATCTACTCTGAAAGAATCACAGTCATAATCAAATTGGAACATTAAAAAAACTATGTAGAACTGAGACTTAGATATGAGTCCCTGAAATTCCAAGGGTTAGTATTTGAAGTATTAATTTCATTAATCACAGAATTCTTTAAAGGGCACTACTAAAAGCTCAACAGTACGGAACAGTGGAAGACTAAACTAGGGCCCGTGTCAAATTAAATGTCTAGTGTTTCTGTTCACTGAATATTTAAAATGCAGTATAGCTGACTTTTTATTTTCATATACATATTGAATCAGATACATAAATCTCTTAGTAGCTCAGCTAGTGAAATTTCATGTAGCTTACAGTAATGTTGCAATGTGATCCTCATAAAATTCTAAAGGATACATCTACAAATCTGAATGAACAAGTGCTATGAATAGCAACACAGATGCAATACAATTATTTTAGCATATCTCTATTTGTTATATAGACGAGAACTGTTATACACTAACAAATTTATTCATACTGTTATGAAAAATTAAGAGATGCTATAACTAGCAAAGCATTAACTTCTTAGCCCTCAAGGTTTTCTTGTATTTCAATGCATTGCCAAGAAAGACTAACAAATTATTCTTTAACATTTGTAAATGATTATGCCAATTTTATCTCTCATTCTCACATAACAAAGTTGATGTGCTACAGAAAAATCAACTTCCACATCCTAAAACTTAATGAAGCTGGAATTTTATGTCTTTGTCTTGTAGTGAAATAAATGACACAATTACATTCCAGGAACACTCGAGGGGAATACAGGTACTCAGCAGACTCATATGAATGCTTTCCAGATAACCAGTTCCTCTTTTATTGTTACATTTCTATAAAATATAAAGATGAAATACCTCTTCAAGGAAGTAGTAATGTTACATACCAAATTCAGACTGTGTTTAGTGCTTAGATATTGCTACCTTCATTAGGAAACAATTCATTTTTAAAAAATACCTATATTGAGCTATGACAGTGTTGATTTCTTAGATGTCCTACTTTACCTTAAATTGTAAAGAACTTAACAGCTTATATTCATAACTAGGAAGCCTTTATTAATCAAATTCTTTGTGTAGGAATATTCATGGTCACAAAAAGTTTATGTGCCCTTTAAATGTATCTATCTTTGCGGTTTCAGTTTACCCAAAATACGCTTGATTATGTTAAATTGGAAATGTACTAGAATTTTATCATCTGAATAGGAGATTTGGTTTACTTAAGGTTCACTGATTTTTGATGAGTGCTAGTCTGTTTTGTTTACAACACAAGTTAAAATAACTCCTGCAGAAACAAACAAATAAAATTGTGTATAGATTTAAGCTTTTTCATGTTCCTGGATACCAGACCACATTTGCAAATGTTGGAGGGCTCTAAAATCCTCCCAAAGGTTCTTTAGAAAGCCACAAGGCAATTTCCCTTTTTTGTCTGACTTACTACATGTGCAGAGTTATATGTAAACTACTTTTCAGATGACTCCACCTGAATAACTTAAAAGTACAGGAAAAGAAGGATTTATTCAGGTATGTAAACACAAATAATTTCAGGGACATTTCAGGCATTATGGGATATCCTGGTTGCTTTTCACTTGCTGGTTGGGAAGAATTCAAGGGCCAGTCCTGCAAGCCCTGTAAGGGTATTAGTGTCTGAGTGCTACTGGCCACCTAAACTTAGGCAACTGAATCTGTCCCAAAGAGACTGAAGTGAAAAAAGGAAAAGAAACCATGGAGAACTTTTACACTCAGTTCTTGTTGCTTTTACTTCCTTAGTTGTTGGACCTATGTCACCGTTTAAGGCTGGGCCAGCTCTTAAAACGGGTGGCAGACGCTCTCTGTTAACCCCCTCCCTCCCCCCAAGAGAGGAAAGGACGGAGAAAAGGGAGAGAGACTTATGGGTTGGAAATTAAAACTACTTTAATAATACAATAGTGATGGAAAAAAAATAGTATAAGGTATTAATACTAGTAGTACTAATAGTGGAAATAAGGAAAAGTACACAAAACAGATACTGAGTGTCCTGATGATGGCGAGGGGATTGCAGACCGCAGGTCTGCTGCTACTGCAGCAGGGCAGTCACCCGGACATCCCAGTCCGGACTGCGCAGCCGACAGGAACAGGATTCAGGGATGCACAAATCGGGGTCGGAGGCAGGAGAGCAAGCAGAGTCCCACAGGGATGCCGGCCATGAAAGAAGAGAGCGAGACCCTTGTGATCTCTTAGCTTTATACTGAGGATGACGTGGATGGGATGGAATACCTCATTGGTCAGTTTTTGGTCACCTGTCCCATCTGCACTCTTCCCCAGGTGCCACCCTTTTACGACTTTTTACTTGCTTAACAAAGGGGGGCCAGCAGTGGCCTTGGTTCTCACGGGGATAAGTATAAACATGGGCCATTCTGCATACCAATCCTACTGATACTTCGGAACTATAAACATCGAGTGTTATCAGGCCTGAAACACAGGCAGTGTCTGAAAAACATGTAGCTGTACTTTCAGAAAGTGCAGTTACTTAGAAGGGACTTGATTGAAAGAAAAAATCCTGAAAGGAGAAAATAGCCCTGTTTTAGCCAGACCAGGACAACCTATCATACGCTTCTATCAGACAAGTCTGTCACAAGCATGCCACAGAAATGCACCCTATAAAAGCACAGATAGATGAGATTGGTGTGAACAGCTAAATGTTAGTTGTCCAAAATTTCAAGAACTGCTTTGCCAAATTTTTACAATTTTCCTTTTAGATTTTTAAACATTTATTAAACTTGAATGTATAATTAATGACCAAACCTGTTGGTAGAGTGCAGATGAAAAAAAAAACAAAATTAGTATCTTTCATTTTGGGTACAGTGTTGAAACAAACAACAGAAGCCATGGGGACAGCATATGCTAGTGAAAGCAGCTTTGCAGAAAAGGACCTGGGGTCCCAGTGGATACCAAGTTGAACATGATTCAGTGATGTGCCCTTGCCACAAAGAGGGTTAACGTTGCTGCATTAGGAGGAGTGTTGCCAACAGGCTGACAGAGGTGATCCTTCCCCTCTACTCAGCATAGATGAGTCTACATCTGGAGTGCTGTGTCCAGTTCTGGGCTCCCCAGTACAAGAGAGACATGGACGTACTGCAGAGAGTCCAACAAAGGGCCACAAGGATGATGGAGGGACAGGAGCTTCTCTCCTATGAGGAAAGGCTGAGAGAACTGGGACTGTTGAACCTGGAGATGAGAAAGCTCAGGGGTCGCATCAATGTATATAAATACCTGAAGGGAGGGTGCATAGAGGATGGAGTCAGACTCTTTTGAGTGGTTCCCAGTGACAGGACCAGAGGTAATGGGCACAAACTGAAACACAAGGGTTTCCCTCTGAACATCAGGAAACCTTTTTTTTTACTGTGAGCATGACTGAGGTCTGGCATAGGTTACCCAGGAAAGTTGTGGAGTTTCTATCTTTAGAGATACTTAAAAGCCATCTGGACATGGTCGTGAACAACCTGCTCTGAATGGCCCTTTTTGAACAGGGGGATTGGACAAAATGCCCTCCAGACATCCTTTCCAAGCCCAATTATTCTGTGATTCTGCAAAGTCACTAAAATTGTTTGTAATAGGACTGCTATAGTCATTAAATTAGATATCAACAGATACATTTTGAGTATTGCCCTTGTTATTTGAGTAATGTCAGTTTTAACTTGAGTTACGTTTTTTAATACTTTTTCTTTTAATTGCTCTAAAAGTTAAACCATTTTAAACCTCACTTGGTTGCTCATATAAGAACTTGTTATTCCCTAGTTCTTCAGTTATTTCTCTTTAGGAATTAATTGCATGTATCCCAAGCTTTGGATGCATCCAGATTCATTCAAAGCAATATGTCTGCCACATGATGACACCTCAATAGGACTGAAAACCAGTTAGGTTCCAACTCTGGACAAATAAAATAATTTTTGTGCATACTAAAATGAATGTCCAACTTCCGCCTTCAGTCAGTGAAAAGATTTACTCATATCTGGAAATCTTCAAACAGTGACTTTATCTGACTATGCCAGTTTTCCAATCTCTCCTGAGATAGTGTAGGACATAGTACAGTATTTTCATCCACTGAAAAGCAACGTGCCCAGATTTTCCTTGGGAATGGCTGCCTCAGAAGGCAATGTTCATGATCTCCTTTTGTGTGTTTATAGCCTAACAGCTGTACCTCTCACTCTGTAAGAGTGAGACTTTTGCTTCATCTTGAGAGGAATGGTACTGAAAGGTCTGACATCAGGAGGCAACTGCCTCATGTCTCAAGAGTACCCCAGAAATTAAAAAAGAAAAAAAAAGTTTCCAGAAGTCCTAAGAGCAAGCAAGAAGGACTTTTACTACCAATTTCACAGAAAAAAATTTAAAAAAAAAAAAAAGAAAAAGGAGTTTGAGTATTAGAAAAACATAATGATAGCCATAAAATTCTCCTTGACCTAATAAGCAAGAACTTATCACTTCAGTAAAAGAAAGGTTCACATATAAAGAAACAGTGACATAGAACGATCATTTTCAGTATGCTCCCTGGAATGCTCAGTCCAGTGAATCCAGTGAACAGCTTCATATTCTTCTTAATTAACTTCTTCCCTTTGTACTTAAGTTTTGGACAAATAATATCCTTGGCTGTGTTACCGGACTAAAAACATATGGAAATGTGTTGTGTGAATGAACAGACTCTGTTGAAATGTTTCTGTCCTAACGATGCTGACTTAAAAAGAACGGACAGGTTAGAGGAGACGACTTTTGGAGTGATTATCATACGCTGTATTATGGTAATTTTATATGTAATATGGTAATTTTAAAGATCTTTAAAAAGTTGAGGGGATTAGGTTCTGTGCCAGGGGGTGATGGATGGAAGAATCAATCCAGTTGATATATTGTAGTATCTATTTCTTTGAATATTTGAGCAACTTTACCCATCAAATGAATAACAAATTGAGAATTATATGCCTAATTATAAAATGTGAGCAGATAGGCTTTTAGAAATTTTTACAAGAATTATTCATGGTTTACAAGACGAAATGGCTTCCTATATCTTCAGCATAATGTTACAATGGAGGAAATGATGCCAGTAGAAGTGGTTCCTTTCATTTTATTTTTAATTTGCAGTCTAATATTATGCTGAATTTTAATTTTTTTTTGAGCGGAGATTCAAATAATTTGTACAAATACTCCAGATTGAAATATACATACAATCTGTGCTCAACTACACTACCTATAGTTGCTCAGATAAGCTATTTATAGTTGAACACAGCTATTAACTTTGTCAATGAAGAATACTTACACTAGTAATTTCTAACACAGTGCCTCTAAAATGAAACATATCTACCTATATAGATATAACAAAATTCTTCTGAAATGGTTTAACACAGCAATAAGTGACATAGTTTATTCTTTTAAACAGTTGTTGACTGCCATAACTTTATATATAAAATTAATAATGTCACAGAACTATGTTTGACATAGTTTGAAATAATGACAACAAACAATAGGCATTTACTCTAGGTGTTTTATCTTTCTTCCACTGAAGAGCTGACTTTTTTTTTTTTATGTGTGATAATTTTCATCTGCCTTTGAATAAAAAAAAAAAAAAAAAGAAAAAAGAAAAAAGAAAAGAAAAAATGTGAAGGGAAATTGCTCATTCTGGCAATCCAGAAAACATTACTTGTCTTCTGTACTTTTCCATAATAAATCAAATTCAATTGATTTGGACCCTGATTGAGAGAGAGAGAGATCTCTGAAGTCAAAGGCAATAATCATATTAATATTAAAAGATTTAGACTAGGCCCTTTCTGTCTGCAAAACAGCATAAAAAGTGTTTTATTCTTTTGTTTTGTCCTTTAATAAGAGCTTTAGTAAATGTAAATTTCAATTGTGCACTGAAAGGTACCCTGCATTAGAATATGTCAACAGGATAATTTCACCATAATAGTGATAACATTATGCTATGTTATACCCTTGGGACTATGCTGTTATTTCAGATTTAATTACTAAATTAACACACATTTCCCAAGCTTATGTTTATAAATTGAATCTATTGTCAAACATTATACTTCACCTGAGTAACAAAAAATTATCTGTTTATTGTTGGCCTTATTCTTCAATGTTGGCCCTGCTTTTGCAAAGTATATGTTCTGACTCTCCATAGTCTTAAGAAATACTCTGTTGTTTGATACCACTAAGCAGTCACAGCTGAAAAATGTTTTGTTTGATAGTGTTTATTGTGTGAAATAATTTCTTACAATGATGCAGGGAAACTTGGTTTATGGAAGAAAAAGATTTATGCAGTGTTTGTAGCATTTCACTCACATCCTAGTAACACATACTGCAATTAAATCATACAATTTAAAAACTAGTCATGACTAAGCTCAGCTGAATACTTTTAGCCTTAAATAGAGCTAGATAATGTTTCATTAGAGGATATATTATTCTCTAAAGTTTCAGAAGCTCTCTTGATTAAAAAAAAGGAAAATACATGAGGGAATACAATGAAAACATGGGTATAGGTCACTGAGCTCTTGTTATGTATAACAGAGGAGTTTCTCCACATTACGACTACCTTCTAGAGCCTGTATAAGGTTCTACTGGACACATTCAGAAGTTACATCTTTACTGATTTGGGATTTATCAGTCTAACGCCAGTGTGAAAAACAAGATCTCTGAGTAGAGAGACCCTCCTCTCCCAGTGGTTTGCATATTTTCAGGTAGTTCCTCCAAGTAGTCCTGTTTAATAACATGCTACTGGGGAAGAAAATATTTTCAGTGGAATTGTAAGGTTATAAAGCATCTGGTCATTTCATTAGTAGAATATTAACACTGAAGTTTTATAGAAAATTTAATAACAGCTTTAGTTGATGCGATGTATTGTGTTCTTAGATTATATTTACAAAATAGCCCTAGTTTCTCTTATCTTAGTGTTAGCCTCTGCTAACTCTGTTAGCTAAACTTGTAGCTACTTAATATAAAACTGATTTATTTTTTTAATACTATGTGATAACATCTAATCTCTTAAGTAACTGCCTAATTCTAGTTAACTTCCTGAAGTTAGACATTAAGAGGATAGCATCTGACATTAAACTGGAATAAAAAATGAACACAGAACCTGTGATTTAGCCCTTGGTGCTCACATAGCAGAGCAGAGGTTCAGGAAATCAAGATTTAGTGAAGAAATGTTGTTCTTTTGCTTCAGATCGAACATACTACCGTTTGACCTTGAAGGAAAATTATAGGTACTTGACTGTACTAAAGGCAAAGGAACTCTGTATCTAATAAGATCTCTTTGAATGTATTTATTTCAGGATATCACTAAAGTAAATTTATTATAACTTTATATTTGGAGAGGTTGTGTAGAGGACTGCAACCTTCCATTTAACTTACTTCAGACTTCAAATACTTTTTTTTTGAAAGAAGCACTGAGGCAAGAGGGCAAAAATTTTCCATCTAAATTTCGCATGCTTTTACCAATGATATAAGCTAAAGGAAGGTTTAAAACATTTACTAGTATTTTTATCCACTCACTGGATTTAAACTGACTGTAATGTAAGTGCCTATTTGTAAGTGGGAAATAAGGAATGAAAGCTAACACTTCCTGAGATGGTCTAACAAGAACTTGTGTATACAAATTCTACAAAAGTACTTGAAAAATAGCCTTGTCTATTTTATAGGAATTATATTATATGTCTCTCATTCCTGGCCCTTTTATTAAAACGATATTTTCAGCATTGATTGGATAGTGAGAGTGGAGAGCAGTCATATTCTACTCTTACCCTACATGGCTTGTCTGTTTAAGTTATCAGTTCAAGAAAAACAAGGAACCTCTGGGAAGAGTCCAGCAGAAGGCAACAAAGATGATGAGGGGACTGGAGCATCTCCTTTATGAGGAAAGGCTGAGGGAACTGGGTCTGTTCAGCCTGGGGAAGACTCAGAGGGGATCTCATCCATGCTTCTAAATATCTTAAGGGTGGATGTCAAGAGGATGGGACTAGACTCTTTTCAGTGGTGCCCAATGACAGGTTAAGAGGCAATGGGCACAAAGTGAAATACAGAAAGTTCCACCTGAATATGAGGAAGAACTTCTGTACTTCGAGGGTGGCAGAGCACTGGAACAGGCTGCCCAGAGAGGTTGTGGAGTCTCCTGCTCTGGAGATATTCAAAACCTGTCTGAATGCAATCCTGTGCAACTTGCTGTAGGTGAACCTGTTTTGGCAGGGGGGTTTGCACTAGATGATCTCCAGAGGTACCTTCCAAGCTCAAACATTCTGTGTTTCTGGGAAAAAAAATAAAAAGAGAATGTTAGTTGTCATTTCTCCTTTACAAAAGTAGAAGCTAAATTTCAATTGGCTTCATATGGATGTTTTTCAAAACAAAACAAAAATAAAAAAAAAATAGAAAACTTTTTCCGATATTTGGATACACCATTATGAGCATAAATACCTTTTAAGAGCAAACCTTCTCAGCATGAAAATGACCATATTTCTGTTAAATAATAAAGAAGAAACAACACAAGGGAATTAGCACTACAGAAGAAACAGAAAGAAAGCAAATTTTTTTCTAGATACTAAATAAAAGAGAAAAACATGAGTGCATTTCAAGATTATAGATTTCCTGGCATTTATAGCTACTAAGGAAATATTATGTGATTAAATTAATATGAAAGTCCACTTGCTTCTCATTACAGAAAATATTCCAAAACAAAGCTACATGTGAATTCTTTAACCTTGCAAAAGTCAACATTGGACAGTACAGGGAGTCTGCAGTTAACTTTTACAGATTCACTTCTAATTGTTATTTTAAAGGATATGCTGTTTTCACTGCTTTTGTGGATATTTTCTTTATATTATAAAATAGTTCTGTTAATGAAGGCAGTAAATACATTTGAAAAGCTGGCATCGCTATGGAGTTGAGACACATAGCAAAATCTTACAGTCTGAAAATATTGGAAGATTTGTTTTACCTAAAAACATAAATTCTATACCAATGTTTTTATTTATTTTAGTTGATTGAAGACTAACACATAGCACTAGGTAACACTAAGGAAACACAGAAGTTTTCCTCCTCTACCTCACTTCTAAAACACATTTAACAGAAAGATTAAGATGTAAATGTCTCAGGGATTTCTATGCAGTAGAAACATGTTTTTGTTTGTTGCCTCATTGCCAGAACCCACTAATTGAGAGATTTTTGTTCATGAAATATAGGAGAAAACAGACACTCTTTTTTTCTAAATGTGAAAATGTAAAATGAATACTTGTTGAGTGTCCTTTTGATTTGGCCAATGATCATTAGAATTTCCCTTCGGAGGTACTTTGGTTTTAGAATTATTTCATTCAGGGTACAGGGGCATATGCAGTTGAGATGCAGAAGTAATTATTAAGTAATTATTGATGAATATTGTAGGAAATTTGAAGGAATAAAACAAAAGTATCCACACTTGGGACTGAACTCAATGCTAAGGTCGTGCTCAAGCCCATACCAGATTAATACAAACGTCAATATCTTAATGAGGTTTCTAGAAGGTTTTTCTGTCGATGGAAGATCTGTTGAAGTACAGGGGCTCAGGTTTAGTCGCCTTGCCAAGTCTTGCCTGAATTCTCTTATATAATGTGATTCTTGTCTTCAGGAAGTTTTGTGGCACAAACCGCTAACTCTCTTTTAGTCAGTTTTGGATAAAGAGGAACATTTGCTTTTTGTTTGAAATTCAGAGCAATATCTGACTGGCCAGCAGTTAGAATCCTAATTTACATCTGGTACTCTGTACAGAGTTCACCTTCATAAATACACAATTGATTTGTCACCTAGAATGAATTATGAAGTTGCCACTCTCAATAGTTTTTGTAAGGCATATTGCTGATCTCATCTCAAGAGGCAAGACCCAAAAATTTCTGTTCTATGCTAAGAAGAGTCCCTTACTGCTCACAATTGCATGCTATTTGGATTTGTCTTAACAGATGTGTTGAGAATGGGACAAAATCCTTTTCCTACCTGGTAGTTTACATCCCGTTATTCTTCTGTTTCTGGAATTCAGCACTAACAAGTCTGTTATGGTTTGTTGGTTGTTTGGTATTTTTTTTCCCCATCTATATGAAAATAATACAAGCATTCTAAATCAGTAATATCTCTTGTGCTTTACAGTCTGACTGTTTTTTTAAACCAACAAATTTAATAACATGTTTGCAGGTAATGTCTGAAAGAGTCTCTCCATTTTATTTTTTGGGGTAGCACACTCTAAATTTGTTAGTTCACAACTTATTCTCCCTCTTCCCTATATTTATCATTCATGGTATTTTCCAGCTTAGAATCATTCTTAGGTATTAATTACCAGCTTATTGCCGGTTCCAGACTTTAATAAAGTTACTAATTTTGCACTACATATCCAGATTTTACACACTGTTGTTCATTCTTCCCCTTCATTTACTGTTCCTCAGATAGCTTTCAATCTATGAACGAGTTTTAATGCATTAGGTAATTAAAATTAAATTTCAAGTAATATTTCTTATGATGTATATACCATTCTTTTTAAAAAGCGTATTTCATCAGCTGCATTCCTTAATTTTCACTTTTATCTGAACACAGATCAAGCATATTTTGGAAGATTTGCTGCTTATTAATCTGTACTGTGCATCAATCGTGAAAATGTTCATCCTTTACAGGTTCACCTTTCTTTATATGTATGTCTCATTGTTTTAGTGGGAATTAAAATTCCTTAGGAGGATAAAAAGTCTTGGAGTTGCAATTTTACCCTGATACTTTTGTACTTTAATTTTTTTAAACTTTGAAAACTGATTTTATCAAAACTGAAACTAATTATTTTAACTGGCATAGTAAATTCCTTAGTTCATTAATAATTTCTAATGCTGCAATATATACATGGAAAATAAATTTTTGTTTATACTTCTGTTTAGTTTTCTGATCTATGGACCATATTTATTATTTTGCATGGTAAAAGTAATGACATTTCATGAAAAATTAATTTTTGTGAATTTTATTTTTAGCTCATGGAAATTGCTTTTTAAAGAATATGTATTACATAGAAAATATTGAATCTGTATGAGTAGACCAAGGAATGACTTAAGTACCTAAATTTATTGATTAATGTTCAGCCACCAGAGATAGGGGCTTAGGGCACAGACAGCTGAACTGTATACCATTACCTCTCTTTATAATCAGCAAAAAGAAAGGAACACTTGCACTATACAGATCATCTCCTCATGTAAACTTTTAAAACAGATCAAAGAAATAACTCTCTATGATATGTTTATTTCTCTCTGTTGACTTTAAGAAGCAAACTGAACCTAGCTTTGGGAGAAGTCTAACACTGATGGAGGTTAATCTAATTGTGAAATTCTGTACTCAGAAAACAATACAAGAATTCTTACCTTGTGTCTAATAAGCTATTGTAATGTGAGTTTTCTCATAGGGGAAAACCAAACCAAACCAAACCAACAACATTCTTTACGTTCTTAGTGTTCAATGACAAGCTAGCATCAGTGCATTAATGAAGATTTTGAACAGGATTGGACTCCATATTGACACCTGCGGTATGCTGCTAGTTACTGACGTGCCATTGATCACCATCTGCTGGGCACAGTCATTTAGCCTGTTTTCAGTCCACCTGAATGTCTGCTCATCCTGTCCACATTTCATCAGCTTCTCTATGAGGATCTTAAGGATGACCATAACAAATGTTACACTGAAGTTGTTAGACAATGTTCACTGCTATCCCTTCATCTACCAGGCCAGTCATTTCATCATAGAAGTTTAAGAGATTGCAAGTTTAACAAGCATGACTTCCTCTTGATGAATCCATGCTGACTGCTCCATCTCCTTTCCAAGGATCAAAGTGAGACTAACTGGTCTGTAGTTCCCTGCTTCCTCTTTCTTGCCCACCATGAAGATAAGAGTGACATTTGCTTTCCTCCATTCCTTGAGCACCTCTCGCAGTCACCACGGCCATTCAAACATTACTGAGAATGGCCTTGAAATTACATCAGTACTTGTGGGTGTATCCCATCAGGACCAATGTACTTATGTATGTCCTGTTTACCTAAGTATTCCCTGACCTGATTGTTTTCCACCAAGGGTAAGTGCAGATATGATAAATTAGAGATATGGAAACAGTTCCATGCAAATGAACACTTTCTTTGAAAAGATTTTGACCAGGGTGATTCTGTGATTTATGCTCGCTGTTCTGCTCTTTCAACTTATTTCACCATGCCTTTTATCAAATAGCTTGACCAGAAGCACATGTAATATTCAAACTGTAGATGCAACATGGAGTTGTGCATGATTATGTGTTCCATTCTGTTCTTAACTAATTTTTTAATAATTCCCACATTGATTTGTTAGATTTTAGAATATTTTTCTATATTTCAGAATTTTCACTAAAGATTCTTTTTTCCTGAGGATGACATCCACTTTTAGTCTTGGATGAAAAGCCTTTGTAAAGAACTTATCTTACTCTTATCTTGCTAGAGAGGAAGGCACCTTAACATACTGATCAGATTTTAGAATACTAACTACAACTATCTTGGTTGACTAAAGATTAAATATGAAACTGAAATTATTACACTTCCTATCTACTGCTAAAGTTATTTTTTCAATGTGTCCCTATTTTTTGCAAATTTAAATATTCAGTGTATTTTCCTCATTTTTTTTTTTAAATCAGCTATTATGAAATCCTTATATAGTTTTTCATTTTTACCTAAATTGGACACCCTTGAATAATTTTATGCTGTGTACAAACTCTGCTAATTCTACCTAATTCTCTGTATATTATTTATGAACATATTGAGAGTGCAGACATGTAGACTGTATTTATATGCAAAAATTAAGAGGACCTGGCTTGACCTCTAGACCACAGCTGGCTGACTGACTGAGTGACCTCCACACTGTTGAAAGTTAAGCTTTCCAGTAATAAATCTGGCTTTCACAGAGCCAATTGGAGTGACCTGGTCCTAAACTGTCAAGGAGTGAATTCATAATTAAGCAATATATGGTTGGCCAAGGCTCCAGTGGAAGCTCTTTCTGCAGTCTCCATCTACATAGCAGGCTACATGGAAATACAAAAATGTCTAGTATCTAATTGCTAGCTCTCCTCTGTTTTGAAAATTTGAATTTTTTTTTTCATCTTTTGTTCTGCATCTTTTAATCTGTTAATAATCCTGAAAGAATATTCCGTTCTATTCCATTGGAGATGGCTACCATGGACAGCGTTGAAAGTTTTTGGGAATCCAGGTATGAACTGAGTATTTTTCCATAGGCTCACTGACTTAAATAAATTTCTGATGTAAAACTTTGTCACACAGGAACTATATTAAATCTTTTCAAAATAGTAGTAATAATTAGGCAAAGAAAACACCAAAGCTGTCAAAGTGTAATCTTAACTAATATGTTTAAGAACTGTTACTTAATTATCACTGAATTTTTATTTATTGTTAAATTAATATATAACATATTGATCACTTATAATTTATTTTTTTTTTTGCCTAAAACACTTACACATTATAAGAACATATCATTAATTCTGTAAGGTTAACATAAGTTGACAGTTCTAATTTTTTCTGTATTCTGGGAGCATTGCTTGAGATGACATGAGAATAAATATATGACTAAATTGGATAGATTTTGTACTGTTTTACTTAAAGATTTACAGAAGGAAATAGTAAAACTGAGAATTAAGAATAGTTTTCAATAAGTTTAGATTAATTGTGCCTTTTCCATGATAATTTGAAAACAGTTTTGTTTTCAAGTAAGGTGGCTATTAACTCTAGTGTAGTATTTAAAAAATATGTAAACCTGTTGTCTGTTGCTTCTTTACATTCTCCTTTCATCCTAAAGACCCTTTACGTAAAAAAAAAGATGGTAAGACAGTCTTTTAAAAATATAATAATACTCTCACTTGAAATCTTTATATAAGTTGCATTGTAATAAAATATGATGACAACATACGCACAGAAACTGTGCATTATTATTTTTGGATATTTCGAGATTTTATTTTACTGTGATAAGGTATCTATCAGCCTGAAAATCCTTGATGTAAATTGCAAATGGAAGAGACAAATAAGAACATAGATTCCAGGAAACTCTGACCAGATAACATAGCTTTTTTAAATACAAGTCAAGATTATTTCTAATTCTGAAACACCATAAACCACAAAAGAACACAGAATAGATCAGGTGAATTGAATCAAAATAAATAATCTATTTTCTATGGAAATTTAATTTTTATAAACTAATATTTAGGGCATTGCATCTGTACTTTTGGAAATGCCATCAGAAATTATTTTCAGGAAACAAGTTTAAGTCAAAAAGAAAGTTATCATACATTGGAAGAAGTAATCACATCTTGTAGTATATAATCAGGATATGGAGATTTCTACTTTACATCTTCATTTCCTCTACCTTTGCTGATGAACAAGGATGTTTCCTGTGGATTTCTGACTGTCCTGTTAATTTCCATTTTAGAAGAACTGGCTGTTAATTGAACAAATCATAAAATCTTTAAGGTCAGAAGAAAATATTGCTTACACTGATTAAAGAAATGGTAAGTTAAGGCATGAACCAAACAGTCCTGAGAAGCATCAGCCAATCTAGGCATGATCCTACCTATTTAGGCAGGATTAATCTTGAATTTTTATAAAAAGTCTATAAAAAATGAGTCATACGTTTAGCAAAAAAATCTAACTTTTGACTAGAGTCTTTGTCAGAGTAAATGTACTCATTGGAGCTGTGTGTGTTGTCAATATTTAGTTTTTAGGATTTTTTTAATTCTCCAGTTAAGAGGTCACAGATAAAATCATCCTTTCCCATCTTAGGGGACAGTATTAGCAATATTGTTTAAGATTCAAAAGAAGAGTGAACACAATATCTGAAGAATCTGTCTTTATTTTACTAATAGACAAAATAAATTTTTGTATAATAGTGGGTATATTAGAAAATTGGTGTTTGTATGGTAGACTCCAGGTAAGTATCACATTTGCTCCCACCAATCTCTTAATTTGTACATTTCTACCAAAAGTTGATTTTTGGTAATTTTCTTGGAGTAGTCCAATGCTTTATTTCATCAGTAATGAAGTCTCTTGTTACATTCCCAATGTCATCTGGAGAAGAAGATTTTTGAATAGTGAACAGAGCAGCTGTTGCCTAGCAGGGAGGAAAATCAATGACCTGACACTTGGCAGCCGCAAATTTGGTATACAGTTTTATAGTTGAAAGGCAGCATACAAGAAACCTACAGGTTGCTCACTTCCACGGTCCAGCAGACCCAGATTTTGAAAATTATTGTGGCTTAAACAAAATGGGGTTCTTTATTTTCATAATAATAAATTTTAAAAGTTGCCTTTTTCTCCTTTAGTCCAGTCACAAATTCTAGTTTTTAACATTCTGAAGTTTTACTGAATGTCAGATATATAAACAGTACGTAAATATATATATACACATATATACTTTTATTTTTGACTTAATTGGGAAAATACAATTCCTGTTTAAATAGGAATGAAGAGGGTGCATAAACTAATGTTTAGTAATTGTAGGAAAAGAAATCTTGAAGGAAACCTTAATAAAACCATGATATCTACTGTGGTTTTGACAAAGCTGGAGAGAGGATTAATTGCTAGAATAGGAAATGCTTAAAAATAAAATCACTGAACAAACATTTTCATTTATATGAAGTATGCTGCCTCTAGTTGTTGTTGATAAATTACGTGTTCACACTTGGATCAAATTTATTTTATCACCAGGGTTGATAAACAGCAGAACAAATCCTGAATGTGAAGTAAAACTTAATTGTTCTATCTTATAATTTTTCCTGAGATCAGTAGGTGGTAAATTTTAATAATAGTGCAGAAAATATATTACCTACAGTCTCATACTATCACAGGAAAATTCAGGGAGTCTTATTCAAATGGAAGCATACTTTTGTTACTATTTAATGACAATAAAATTGGAAGTGTTGAATTTTAAAAATATAATATTAAAAGTGTAAGGAATGGTGCCTTTGTTACTGTCATAATTTTTCATTTAAGCTGTAAAACTTTAGCTAGATCAGTGGACTTTCACAAGGGGGATGAAATTGATATAGGATCTGAAGAAGGTCCATAAAGTAAGGTGTAATATTAAAATGAGGGAATTCTTTAATACATGGTAAATCCTACTACTTTGTACTTATTTTGATTACTTTATTCTCAAGAGTGACTACTATGATATCTACCAACTACCTAATTCAGTTTAGTAATGGAATATGGTTATGATTACTATTAACTTTCCCTTTTACTTAGGTGTTTTATCAGTATACTAGGATTTTCAAACTGACTTTTGAAAATTGTTAAAATCTTTACTGATATCCTTTTTATATGTCTCATTTGTAAAACGAAATAGCAAACATCTGTCAATGACAACAAATGTAGGTCTTCTAACTATCCACCTGTCAATTTTCTTCTATTACCAGAAGTTATAATGAATAGCCTCAGCCTAGTGAATGTTGTACTAATATTTTTCTATAGCAGCATGTTAGTATCCTAAAGGGAACTGGTTATCAGAAAATGCAAAAGAAACTTGGAAGGTTTATAACTTTTGAAATTAACTTGACAGAAAATAATTGCAACCAAAGGTTGTAACAGAGAATTCCTGCAAGGAGTTCTAAATGGTGTACATAAAGTAGATAAATGATGCATTGTATAAATGAAGGAAAAGAAACTGCATTCGTGTACTGAACTGATGACAGCTATGTAACTGCCTAGAGAGATGAGAGAGAGAAGGATCATTCTTCTCTGTCAGGAAGTAATCACCCGCTATGCAGTTGGCACAATCAAAATAGCAACATCACTTCCACTCAATGCAAATTTTTCTCTGAGTTCTGCATACACTTTAGCATTTGCGCATCCTGATTTGGAAACTTTTTGTCATTCTCATTTCTCACATACTCAATTTTTAATACATTACTTTTACTTTCTTATTCACTGCAAACTTTCTTATCGTGGTGTTTAGACATTAAGAAGGTCAGTATATTGCTACTCTTATACATCTCATCCAGTCACTTTCTGGGGATGTTTTAATTGTCCATCATTTATAGTTAGCTGTGATATTTGTATCATATATGTGCAAAATTTTTATGTGCAGAACACTTTGACATTTTTCTGCCGAAAAAGAAAATCTCTTTGATTTTTCTGTAGTTATACAAACGTCCCACTTTTTAATAGTAGATGAATACGTTTACTGTCTTAACTGAAGCTTCAGCTCCAGCACAAAATTAATATACAGCACTCTGTTGCCATGTAAAAAGAAAAAAAACACACAAAACCCAACCCTTAAAAGTATGAAAACAGTGACTCTTAGAAGGCTAAGACCCCTTTACAGTGAGGCAGTCTTCCAAAATCACAGTTTTTTGAAAAAGACTGAAATAGTATTGACTTTGTAATTTTAATGTATGGGGTGCAGGTGCCCAGGAGCTGGCAGTGAGGGAGTTGCAAAGGCGGCCCCTGTGAGAAGAGGCCAGGGCTGCCCCGTGCCAGACACAACCGGTTCCAGCCGGCTCCAACGGACCCACTGCAGGGCATGGCTGAGCCCCTCAGTGAAAGTGGTGGCATCTTGGGCAAAACGCATTTAAGAAACCATATTTTAAAAACATATTTAAAAAACATTTTGAAAATGCTACATGGCAGCTGTGACAGAGCAGAGTGAGGAAAATGTGAAACAGTGCTGCAGACAGCAAGGTGAGAGAAGGAGGAGGAGGATGTGCTCCAAGTGCCCGAGCAGAAATCCCCCTACAACCTGTTGACAGGACCACGCCAGAGCAGATACCCACACTGCAGCCTGTGGAGCAGGGGAAAAGTGTGAGGAGGAAGGAGCGTGGAGAGGAGCTGTTGTGGACCGACCACAGCTCCCGTTCCCCATCACCCAGGCTGCTGGAGTGGTGGAAGGTAGAAGAGTCAGGAGTGAAGGAGTGAAGGAGTGAAGTTGAGCCTGGGAAAAAAGGGAGGGAGAGGTTGGCAGGAAGGTGAGGTTTTTTTTGTCTTTGCTTCTCACTGTTCTCCTTTATTTTAATTGGCAATAAATTAAATTAATTTTCCCCAAGTCAAATCTGTTTTGCCCACAACGGTAACAGGTAATTGATCTCCCCGTCTTTCTCTCGAGCCACAAGCTTTTTCGTCTTATTTTCTCCTCCTATTCTATCGAAGAGGAGGAGTGAGAGAGTAGCTGGGTGGGTGTCTGGTAGGTGACCAAGGTCAACCTACCACATTTAGTCATTCAGCCTGCATTTGAAATGAATTTTCCTGCTTTTCCTGAAATTTTGGAAATATGGTTTTATGACATTTCCATTAAAAAAACAAAACAAAACAAAACAAAAACCAAAAACCCCCCCAAAAAAACCAAACAACTCTGAATATGAAGTTTCTGAAACCATAAATTCCTGAGTAGTGTCAAAGACTACCCTGACTTCTTTCTAGCTAATACCCCAGAAAACTTGATATCTCATTTGTCCAGGTCATATCTGCCAGCCTTGTGGAAACAAGCTGGCCAACCTAAGGCGTCTAAAATAGCGCTAGATGCCTATGTTTATGCGTCTGACTAAAGCCCTTGGGTTGGAATTCAGGTCCAGATTGTCTACAGATAGTGACAGGTTTTTAGACTTCTTCACAGTGAAGATCTGGTCACTACAGTCAGTCCAATCTGGGCTGGTCGACTGAGTAACTAGGTGACTCCATTGGCTGTGTTGACTGTGATAAGCACTTGGTATTTAACACTCAAATCAGTTGCCTACATCTAGGTACCTAATGTCACCTGAGGTTTATTAGGATGGCTGAGACATCTCTACAGGGCTGAAGATATGACACAGGAACTATAGGAGACCCACCTCTTCCTGGACCAGCACCTAGAAATCAAGGATCTATTCGGGCAACTTAAATGGTATTCCCTGTTTATCTTTAGGCAAGTGAAGATGACAAGCAGAGACCTTCATTAAGATGTTTACAGTTGTAGTTCTGGCCAACACTGGAGTCACAGCAAATCACCTTTCTCCCCAGATTTTCTCCTGGAATTAGGAGGGGAAAGATAAAGCTCTAAGCCTAATTTTAATCTTGGCACTATCAAAAATCGAACTGAAAAAACACCAATATGCACTGAAATTCCTTATTAGTGAGTCAGTAGACAGTGAAGATGGAATATTACCAGTGATATTATTCTGAGGTTATGCTAATTTCTTAAAATGTCTTACTGACATTTAGGATACAATGCAAGTTTTCGAACTTAGGAAATAGCACAGGTGTATATACCTCAAATAGATACCCAAGGCTCACTTTACAGTTAATGAGGAGAAAGAATCACTTATAAGGTATCATTTATTTTATTCTTATACAGACATATAACACAGTGGATAAATCATACCCTAAAAATGCCTATTTCTCTTCAGTAACTGTAATAGAAGCCTAAGGATATCAGCTAAGGTGTACACATTTACATAACTGATTGCTAAAGTGAGGTGACAGGGATTTCCCCCAAAAACTACCATTATTGTGGATTGATGGTAATGTGTATGATGTCAAGGAACTGATGTCGAGTCTTTCTGGTTATAATTTATAACAAAGATAAGGAACTGATGCAAATCATTTGGGTAGAAAAATTCCTGACAGGACAATGCGACAAAAGGAACAGGTAGATCTGAAACCAGGAACCAGGAACTTCAATGGGCTGATTGCGCAAGAAATTCAGCTGTACTGTATGAATCAGCTAGAAATGTGTCCTTTAGGTGAACTTAGCTCATTATAACTTAAAAACCACATCCCCAGTACTAAAGCTACCCGTCTCCAAGTAAAGACCCCTACCCACTCAATATGTGCAGTACATTCAAAAACGCACTGTACCTTTAATTTGAGATGAAAGTTAAGCCAATCATGGCATAGCCAAGTAGTGATATAAATTAATTATGCAAATATTATCTGAATAGAATTGTATACATATATTAATATTTTTGACTTCCATGTGCTATCTTTGTGGGAATACCCCCTAGCATCCCTTTCTATGCAGAACTGCTAATAAATAGCTAATACTTCAACTCTGTGTGTTATTGGCTTGCACACCCAGAAAATGAACCTCAGCTTTTGGGACAACATGTATAGCTTATCCTTGAAATCTGAAATCTCTAGTCAGTGCATCAGATGGTAGCTCTTTCATTTTTTGTTCAGATAATTCTAAAAAGAAAACCTTTGAAATGTAACATTCATGCTATGTGCTATTACTGCTTGAGCAGAAATACATTTCTCTATACATATTGATATTGAGAGGCAAGAAAAGTAAACAAAGCAACAAAATACAAAGGTTAAATGCAAATGATGATAAAATTTGTAACAAATGGACAATGATGCACAATCAGTTATTTTAATTTTAAAATTGCTATTATTTCTAGTGCATTCTTATGCAAAAGGTTGATGCCATTGGTAAAATAATGAATATAGAAAGAAACTCCTTCTGTGATCATCTCAACACCAGTAATGCTGATCCATAGTTAAACGGACATACTTTCAGTTCAAACAAGAAATTCTTCATTTTGAAATTTTTAAATCAATAATTTAGCGCACACAATTAAAAAGATGTTTAAGCTTCTATGTTTGCTAGGAAAAACCCATTGTTTCTAGGAAGTCTATTTTTACCGTATGAGATTATTTCCTTTTCAGTTGAAATCAATTTTTAAAATATGAAAGAAATCATAATTAAGGATGCAATGATCTTTCACAAACAGTAGCTTACAATGTATTTTGCCGTGTTCAACTGAAGTGAAAAGAATAAAACCCACTGTATATAAAAACTATGAGTTTTAGGTTCTCTTGAGCCTGATGGGAACAGTTTGCCTTTGGGGAGGTGATTGAGGTATGCTATTAATACATTGCTGCATTCCTGGAAATTTTCTGGGTTACTAGTGGAGGAGGTTCTTACTCTGACCCTGTGAAGCAATTTTCAGAATGGTCTGAGCGGACTTGAATGTTCTGCAGAACGCATTAAAATGGTAAAGTATTTGCTGTGGTGCCCTGTTCCATAAAATTATTAGTGCTTTGGTAAACAGAAACTTGCAGTTGGTCCTGTTTCCTTCAGATCACTGCTAACTCCAAGTAAGATAAAACAGAACAGAAATACCAATGTTCCCCATGTCTGGAACAGACCAAAATGATGATATTCGTAGTAAAGATTTTTCTGATTAAAAAAATAGATGAAATTGAAGAGTAAGATTACTTAAACTATTTATACAAAAAAAAAAAAAATAGACGAAATTGAAGAGTAAGATTACTTAAGCTATTTATACCAAGATTAAATCTGAACTTTCTTTCTGTCCAACCACCTGGGTTATTAACCCTGACCAGAAAGAAACAGTTCTTATTCTATCAGAGCAAATATTATTTTATTAAATCAGATGTGATCCTGTTGCTGGTGAATCAACATGTTCATGACTTAATGAAGTACAAAATTCTAGTTTTTCGTTTTAGTGGTCATACAGTTACAGCTTTTTTGTCAGGTAGATTTCTAGCAAATTGAGCTAGTTTAATATGTAGCCTAACAAGCCCTACAGCTGATTCAAAGACGAGGTGGGGAATGTCTGTTCACAGTCAGGTGTGGAGGAATATAAGGAAGACTTTTGTATTTTTCAATAGGAAAACCTACAGATTCTGCTTCTTATGTGACTGAATCTTCATTTGCATTTTCCTATTTGAAATGTTTCCAGCCACTGAACATAACATCTTCTTTCTCCTATGCATTGACAGGTATATGTGGCACCAGCACCGAAAACTTGCTTGCAGTGAAACTGGCAAAGCATATAAATTAATATCCTCAGAAAACATGTTCATGATTATGGATAGATGCCTACTAAATCATCCATTGTACATCATTGTTCATTGTAAATCTAACAAGCTAGTAACTCACAGCCCATTTTTGTTAGGATGTTCATGATGAAGTCCAATTTAAAATAAAATACAATAAAGTACTATAAATTTTAAATTGCATGAATGATGATAAGATAGAATATTAATGGCATTTGTATCAAAACAGTGTAAATGTGTGACAACAAACTGCCTGCCTCCTGGAACCTAGCCTCCTTGTCTTCCTTGCCAACTGTCACAGCCTTCACCCTTTCTGTCACCGGGCTGATGGCAGGAGAAATTTACTCCCCAACTTGGAATTGTCTGATTAATCCTTGCATACTGCTGGCTTCTGAGGCAGCTGCAGATTCTCAGCTTATTTGTATGACAATCTACTGCATAATATCAATCAGGTGATACTATTTAATGAAAATAAGGAAATATGAATAAGTAATAAGTCCGCAAAAGAAAAATACACACACCTACATAAATACCGTGTTTAGCTAATACATCTGCTCCTATCTCATTACCTCAAGGTGAGAGGCAATCTTACAACATCTGACTATCTGCTGTCATTTTTGAGTCCCTCAACTCAGAAGTCTTTTCTTCAGTGGCTAAAGAATACAAGGAGTTGGGAAGAAAGGTTGACCTCTCAAGAGTAAAGGAAAAAGAATTATGTAACAACAATGCATATCTTCCTGTTTTCCTGTCAATTCCCCCCTCTACCCAGCTTTTTTTTTTTTTTTTTTTTTTTTTTTTTTTGGAGAAATTCAAGTCAGATTATACGTCAATGTTGGGAAATTATTTTTATCTGATGGTCTCTTCCTCCTGCTTTTCTGTTACAGAAATTCTAACTATGCTCAGGAGAAAGGCAAGTCAAATCCTCATGTATTATATGAAGGACAGCACAGGGCGAATATAAATGGGTACAAAGCTAGGGCAAATCTTGTATTAATGGCTTGCACCAGTTTTGATGTGTTTCAGAAGGTTTTAGAAAGACTAAAGTAAATGATGTAATATATATTTATTCATTCTTTTTTATTATTATTATCATTTTCTTCTTAAGTAACGATGTAGATGTAGAGTTGTTGTTGTTATTATTATTATCATAATTATTATTAAGGAGTTTTGATTAGCCTTAATGATAACTTAAGTCTAAGTCATGTCACTGGAGTAGACAGGTGTCTTGGTTTGGCTATTCTCTTTTCAGGAATTTCAGGACTATTTCTCTTTTCAGGAGTTTTTCTTTCATTTAAGCTTCTTCTAAGTAACTGCACTTTCTAAAAGTGCAGCTACATGGTTTTCAGACTTGACAACGCTCCATGTTTATAGTTGCTACTGAAGTATTGGTAGGATTGGTATGCAGAAAGGCCCATGTTTATACCTATTCCTATGAGAACCAAGGCCACTGCTGGCTCTCTTTTGTTAAGCAAGTAAAAAGTAAAAGGGTCGCAACTGCGGAAGAGTGCGAACGGGACAGGTGACCAAAAACTGACTAACGAGGTATTCCATCCCATCCACGTCATCCTCAGTATAAAGCTAAGGGATCTCAGGGGTCAGTCTCTCTTCTTTCATGGCCGGCATCCCTGTGGGACCCTGCTCACTCTCCTGCCTCTGACCCCGATCCGTGCATTCCTGAATCCAATTCCTGTCGGCTGTGGAGTCCGGTCTGGGACATCCGGATGCCTGCCCTGTCACAGCAGGAGAGATGCGAGCCCCTGTGTCCTGCGACTCCCCGACCACCACTGGGAAGCTCAGTATCTCTTTTGTATACTTTTCCTTTTATTTTCATTATTAGTAGTATCAGTATTAATATCACTATACTTTTTTTCATTATTATTGTTTTACTAAAGCAGTTTTCATTTCCAACCTGTAAGTGTCTCCCCTTCTTCTCCGATCCTTCCCCTCACGGGGGGGAGGGAGGGGTTAATAGAAGGGCATCGGCCACCCATTTTAGGAGCTGACCCAGCCTTAATTGGTGACAACAGGAACAAATCAGAGAGTAAACCAGTTGGTACTGAGGACCTGATACCCACACTGTAAATCTTTTTTAGTTTAATATCAGGCTAGCTTGATACAGTCACTCAAAGACTGAATGTCCATATAGAGCTGGAGCACATTCTGTGAACTCCTGGATTGTCTTTTCCAGATTAGTTTCATACAAAAGAAATCCAACATATGCTCCAAACATTATGCAAGCACATTATGTGGGGATGGTCATGAGTTTTATTCAAGACAGTAGTTCTAATCCAGACTAAGGCATTAGCACAGAGCTCATGCACCCTAGTTTCTACTCATTGAAAGACAGTCCAAAAATGTTTTCAACATCCCTTTTTAACTAACTGATGCAGATTTCAGTCCCTGGTTTTACAACATGACACTTCAGAAGTACCAAGTGCTCCGTGGAATGAAGAGGACAATGCATAGTTGACAATTCAAATTTTCCTAAGAGCTGTCCAGCAACAGTCACACAAAATCAGCTTCATGGACCCAGAAATCTGGCTCCACCAGTACTCTGTTGACTGATGAGACTTCTGGAAGAGTATAAGCCTCATTTTTTTTCCAGTCACAGTGTTATGCCAAGGACACCGGCAAGACCAGTCCACCAAGTGCTGCAGACTTCCATAAAGGTTACTCTGTGATTCTATGTAAGCCACACTAACAACCAGATGCTGATAATTACTCATAATAGAAAAAAATTATTGAAGATATTTTTGTAGTTTTTTAATATGCACCTTGTGTATATATAAACAATACAGTTTTTGTTTCTATATAAAGAACCAACACACTATTATATGTGTATTTGCAAGTGTGGCAAAAGACAATTTATTTTTGATTTTTCATTCTATTTTTATTGCAAGATGTCTGTAAGCTACAAAGATACTAATTTCTCTGCATTATACTAGTCCTGACATTCTTTTTCCTGGTACTGACCTTTTCTAGTGTATCTGAATTACCTGATGAGAACAGTAATTTCTGAAAAAAAGTGAGTAATGAACTATGTCTACTGCCCAAATCTCCTATCGTTCCAAGTCCTGTGGCTGTACTTTCCACAGTACTTTCCTCCAAGATAAAGAGAATGTAAAATATTTCAAAATCCAGTGATGAGAACTTTATACCCATCATTGATTAATTTAATAATAAATTTTAAAATATGGTGTCATTTTTAATAAATTCAACAAAATTTTAAATGTTCCAATTGCATAACAATGATATGCACATATACCAGGTCCATAGGTCTGAGAAGTTTATGTAAAAAAGCTAAAAACATGTGAAATTCTCCCAGTTTAACGTGAAAGTTGGGAGAAAAAAGTCCAGGTTAGTTTTACAGATTTTTTTTTCAGAGTTAGCAAAGTTATTATTGTAGCTTTAAGGCTTTTGCTGCCCTTGTGTAGTCAGCGGTTTCCTAAGACTGACTTCGTACTTTAAGACTGATTTTCGCTTAGAAACAAAACAGGTAATAGGTGATGATTTGTTGAGGAAATAAGCACTGGTGACTTCATAAGCAATCTATAAAGTTTATTAATTGAGTTCCATTTTGTGTTTCGCTTTCTTCATAACAGTCTTCAAGGAACCAGTTTTACTAAACCAAAACTCAAGAGACCTGAAACTATTCAAACTTAAACCAGTGGAAGAAGTTTTTGAAAGTCTAGGGAGGCAAAAATATGAGTTTGGGGGGGCTTTCATGTGTGTGTGTGTGTAACTAATCTAAACAGGATTCCATACTGTTTCTAACTCAGAATTAAAAGCATTATGGAAAAGGTGAACAATTCCCCTGTGAACTGGAGAAGTAATAAGAATTTAAACTCCATAGGTATCTTTCTGCCTTCAGGCCATAAAAATCAGGATATCCTGTTATTATATGAAGAACTTGCAGGAAAAAAAAGAATTTGGCATCTCTAATTATTGTCTGAAAATTGCACAATGAAATTGAAATACAATGAAAGAAAACTCCAGGGATTTCTACCCATTCTGGTCAAATGTACTTTTTTGTTCCCAGTCTCCTGCTAATGCTTTAATAAAACTTTAAAACAAGCTACTCAAAGAGAAGGAAAGGTTTTCAGAGGTGCTTAGACATTTAATAGATTTTCATGCCAAATACCACTTGAAACTTGTGGAAAGAATTCCCAGATTGTGAAACACATCTGCTACAAAAATATTGCAGCTTGGCTTCACATTTTTAAAAGAGATTTCTGAATTGAAAAGAGACTCTCTAAAGATATCACCTCTCTTCAGGAACAGCCTGATTCATTTTTTTAAACATAAAATATAAAAATGACATTTTTGCCTAAACTGGAAATCAGAATGCGTCCTTCAAAATTATTTCTAAATACTAAAAGGGAAAAAAAGTAGGAAAAAACATATTGCAATCTAAAAAAGAATCACGTTTTTATCCTTGATATCTTTCAATACTTGGGAAGTGAGTTTGGAGCTCTGGAGACAGGAGTTCACTGTCTCTTATTAATGGAGTTCTTGCAATATTAGCTTTATCATGCAACTTCACAATTCAATGCAGCTTCCAGTCTTTTTGATTTAGAGATGTTGTGAATCTTACAAGAGCATTCCCCAAGAGGCTAGCTCTAAGAGTTATGGTTAGACTACACAAAGCAATCGAGGCATTTGCATGCAATTTCTAGTCACTGATTTCATTTTCTGAACATGCATTCATGTATTTGCAGGTTAATTGCATTTAGGGTTTTGTTCTCCTGTCCCTAAATTTCTTAAGTGTATATCTGCATGTTGACCACTAGAGATCTCTAGACATTTTTAGACTAGGTTGGTGTCCTTCTGAGGGTCTCCCTGCATTGAGCCATGCTGACATAATTTTAGGGAGAGGTTTAGTTTACTCAGTTGAGTAAGTAGTATATATTTGGGGATGAAATTCCTTTATTATATTATCTGGTCCAAATCTTCTTTTATTCAATTCCTTTTGTGAAACAGGAGCACATATCTACAATGCATCATCCCAGGAGGTTGACATGAATTTTGACTCTCAAAATAGGGCAACTTCAGTTGAGTGTCCCTGCTCTAGCCTATCTGGAGGATGTGAGCTTAGTGTTTGACTATATATTGTCACGCTGTGGAGGATTCAGAATCCATGTCCCCTACCTGCTGTCCCCTAACTCATGTCAACAGTAGACCACTATGTAAAAGCTATCTGGTGGTGACAGTGCCAACAGAGGTACTTTGTAAAGTGATTGTGACTGTTGTGTGTCTTGCTGAACTCAGTGCTGTTACTATACATTAGGAATGCTCTGAACACAGGAGTGATAGATTCTACAATGGACCTAGGCAATATGTTGAGCTGTCTGTGTATGGCTCTGATATTTAACCAAGAGTTGAGTTTCTAGCAATTCAGTTTGGAGCACTAGCACAAATGTCTAAGTTCAGGTGTCCTGAGATCTCTGCTGTCCAAAAAAGAGGCACTAGTTAATTTAAAATTCCCTTGAAGTTAGCCTCAAGCTGTAAGCAGGCTGGTTGAATGATTGTTTTGAATTCAAGAATTTTAATACTGTCTAACTCCCATGTTACAGAAAGGTTTGACATCTTAAATCTATCCATTTATGCATTTATGCTTTGTTTCCTATTCTGTGACAGAGGCTACTCCAGGAATACAGTACATTTCTTTCTTACAGTTTTCTGAGATTATGTGCTTAAATGTTTCTAAAATGCTTTTGTTATAAATGGAAGATCTTAACAAATTCTAACAGGTAAATGCAACTAGAGCTACACCTATGCTAGTAAAGTAAAAGAGTGATGAAATTAAATACTTCTGACCTGGGTAAACCAGCAGTCTCCTAAATAATTCTCATAGATGTATGAGGATTTAGAATATTCCATGTCTCTTTCTTATTACAGGTTTGCACATCATCATCCCCTTTTGCAGGTTAAAAGAAATTATCACCACAAATACTGGCAGTTCTGTATTAGTTATTGTCAGTGATGGGGAATGTTCCTGGATGCATTTAACTTACTCATCTAGGCAAAATTCAGATCTATCCACTATCCTTCTATTTTGGGCAACATAGACTTTTAGGTCTTCTTCACTGTCAATCTGACAGCAAGCAGAGAAATTTACTCTCTTTTCATTTTGCCACAGTACGCTCACACATACATAGCTAGAAGAAATCATAAGTGCTAAAACAATACTCTCTTATAACTGTATTCCTTTATAATAGCAGAAGTCTACTTTTTAACCATTTAACTATTTTACTATTTCTTTATTCATCTGTTATGAACAGAAAGACACCAGACTGCAGGAAGATTTGGAAGAATTTGGTTGTGCTTCATACTAAAGTCACCCCCATAAACCTTTTCATAAGCCATGAAGTCCCTTTGCTGGATTCTGTAGAATCTCTGTGGGAAGCTATAATGCTAAGGTGCTACTTGAGTGTTAATACAAAACTGGTTTCATTTAGTAATGAAAATTGGGTTCAAAGCTTTCTGCCACTATTACTTGGGCTTTGTGGTCCTAATTTTACTCAGCTGATGTAATATAGAAATGTTGTAAATAACGGATGTGCTTGAATACAGGTAGCACTTAAAAATGGGAGGAAGTGGAAAGAACAAATGGATTAACACTCTAAGGCACAGAAGACTGTAATCTGTGAAACGAGAAACTTAATCAGTGAGAAGAAAGAGTTTGTGGATTCCTTTGTTAAAGGCTGAAAATAGGAGATTATAACTTCACATGGCTATGTGACATGCAACACAAAATCTCAAATAATAAATTTTCATGTAATGTTAATAGATCAATGTTACTGATTGTTGTCCAAGCAGTGAATTCTTTGCCCAGATATTCTGTGTAGCATCCAACACATTTAGACCTCTTCATTATACAAATCTTTACTGATATCCTATTTATATATTAGACATAATAATTTGTCTTTTAAACTAACGCACATCATACATTTTCAAATATGTTTACTAATTTCATAGAATAATTTTTTTAAGCATTCAGTTTTTGAGTTATTTATAACTTATTTTTCAATTAAATGTGCCTTTGAAATAGACTGAGATTTATATTTTAGTGGAATGCTCAAGGTCACATGCAGTGGTGGAGAATACAGATGCCAATTTCACAGCCCACTACTCAGATCACCAGACCACACTCCTAATATTTTTGGTAGGCAAATAGCAACAAAGTTTATTAGATGGTAACAGGGTACCATAATGTGCAATTTATTTTGGTATGGATTTCCTGTTATAATGACAAAATTATCTGGCAAAGCTATATTCCAATTGTTAGTGCTAAATAAATATTACTGGAACTAGAGTGAACAGATTTCACTTTAATAAAAAAAAAATTTGTGTGTTTCATAGATAAAATTTACATACATATTCTTTCATACTGGTAGAGACCAACATTTATCGCCCTTAGAGTTTTTAGTTTTTCCTCTAAATCCTGTTTGTTTTGTCCAAATTGTGACTTAAAGACTTTAAGTTCTCTCTGAAACAGAGCATTCTTTTTCGTTAAATCCAAACATTTTATTTTCTCACCAAAGAGCAGTGTATTTTTGTAGTTTTACCTCACTTTTTACATTAAAGCAAGACATTTGTTCCTTATAACTTTTTCTTTAAGTTACTACAGCTAAGTTATAAAGCAAATATTTCACTAAAAGGTTTTATGCTTCATATTGAATAAATGGGGACATTTCACCATGGTGATTTGTGGTCTGACAGCTCCAAACTGAAGGTGATTTCATTGCATTGTGTGTGAAAATTTCATAGAAGAATTAGTATGTTGGTGAATAGATTAATTGAATCAGGAGACTAAATTAACAGTAAAATTAAAAAGTAGCATCTAGTATATAATTAATCGATGCATTTTATATCTTCAAAAGCAAATGTACTTAGAATGCTTAATAAACTTCTGAAATACGTAATTCATAATGAGTTTGTAACTCTGATTAGCAAATCATACAGTTGTCCTTTAATTTCATTGTTTTTTGAGATAATTTGATTTTCAAAGCAGTAAATTTCTTATGTCTATCTTTAGCAATAATTTCTACTAATGAGGACCAACTCCTAAGAGCTAGGAATATCCGTGAAACTAGAGTCAGCAAGGTCATTATGTCACACTGCCAGGATAGAAACATTGGAATAGGCTGACCACAGAAGTGGTTGAACCACCATCCTTGGAGGTATTTGGAAGACAAGTAGACATGGCACTTAGGGACATGATTAGTGGTGGACTTGGCAGTGCTACGTTAACGGTTAGACTCAATGATCTTGAGTCCTTTCCAACCTAAATGGTTATTCTATGATTCTAGGACTCCCATTTGCCTAGAAATGCCATCTAGCTGGGCCTCAAAGCAACCTTCGAAAGCTTTCTCCTTCCTTTATTCACTTCTCCATGGAATATTTATTGCTTTTTGCTGATACATCAATGCTTTCCTGCACGATGATCATAGAATCATAGAATGGTTTGAGCTGGAACGGACCTTAAAAGATCATCTAGTCCAATCCCCTTGACATGGGGAGGGACATCTTTCAGTATATCAGGTTGCTCAAAGCCCCATCCAACCTGACTTTGAACACTTCCAGGGACGGGGTACCCACAACTTCTAGGGGCAACCTGTTTCAGTGTCTTACCACCCTCATAGTAAAGAATTTCGTCCTTATGTCCAATCTAAACCTATGCTCTTTCTGTATAAACCGTTGCCCCCTGACTTGTCACTACAGATCCTGGAAAAAATTAATCTTCTACTTTCTTGTAGGCCTCCTTCATATTTTGAAAGGCCATAATAAGGTCTCGCCAGAGTCTTCTCTTCTCCAGGCTGAACAACCCCAACTCTCTATGCCTTTTTTCATAGGAGAGGTGTTCCAGTCCTCTGATCATATTTGTGGCACTCCTCTCCGACCCATTTGAACAAGTCCATGTCCTGGGCTGGGGGCCCCAGAACTAGATGTAATACTCCAGTTTGGATCTCACAAGAGGAGAGTAGAGGGGGAGAATCACCTCCCTCAACCTGCTGGCCACACTTTTGATGCAGTCCAGGATATGATTGACTTTCTGGGCTGCAAGCGCACATTGCCAACTCATGTCCAGCTTTTCATCCACCAGTATCCCCAAGTCCTTCTCAGCAGGTCTGCTCTCAATCCATTCATCCTCCAGTCTGTATTGTTACTGAGAACTGCCCCAACCCAGATGCAGGACCTTGCACTTGGCCTTGTTGAACTTCATGAGGTTCACAGGGACCACTCCTCAAGCCTGGCCAGGTCCCTCTGAATGGCATGCCTTCCCTCCAGCAAATCAACCTCACCACCCAGCTTAGTGTCATTCGCAAACTTGCTGAGGGTATACTCAGTCCCACTGCATTTGTAATTAATAAAGATATTGAACAGTACTGGTCCCAGTATGAATCCTTGAGGGATACCACTTGTTACAGATCTCCATTTAGACATAAAGCAGTTGACTGCAACTCTTTGGATGCGACCATCTAGCCAATTGCTTATCCATCTCACAGTCCATTCATCAAAATTATAACTCTCCATTTTCAAAAGAAAGATGTTGGGGGGGACTGTATTAAAGGCCTTACAGAAGTCTAGGCAGAAGATATCTGTATCTCTACCCTTATCCATTGATGCAGTCATTCCATCGAAAAAGGCTTCTAGATCAGTCAGGCACAATTTGACCTTGGTGAAGCCATGTTGGCTGACACAAATCACCTCTCTGTCTTCCACATATTTTGACATACCTTCCAGGAGGATCTGTTCCATGATCTTACTGGGCACAGAGGTGAGGCTGGCTGGTTGGTAGATCCCAGGGTTCTCCTGCTTATGCTTTTTTAAAATGGGGGTTATGTTCCTTCTTTTCCAGTTACTGGGGACTTGGTCTGACTGTAATGACTTTTCATATGATGATGGTAAAGATATGGCAATGTGGGTCAGTTCATCTTTAGTCATAATAATTTTTTTTTTCCTTTTGAAATTAAAAGATATATTCAGATTACTGGAGAATATAAATGCACAAATTAGGGAAAGGTAGGCAAGCTAAATCTGTGTAGATGTGTGTGCCTTCTTAATAAGTGTGTCATATTAAGATATAAAATATATAACTTAGAGGAGGTGATAAATTAAGGCAATATTTAAATATCAAGTAAAAAATGCAAGTCAATCATGGGAAGATATTTGGAAGAACGCCTAATCTCCACACCACTGCTGATATTGACAGTAATATTCTTCTAACCTACTATGTGCTGCTTCTAACAAATGCTCCTGTTCCAAAGATGATCTTTCCACACACAAAATGAAATAATCAAAAGTAGCATCAAATTCTGAGGCTGTGGTCTGTGTTGAAGACTACATAAGTTTATCGTAAAAACCAGTAATGTATGTAAAAAGATGCTCTCATTTTCCTATTAAATAATTCCATTTATCTTCCCTAGTACGTCTCTGAAGGAGCACAGAATAATAATTTGAAGTTCAAATAAAGTATTGTCAAGAATGTCCATAAAAATCAAAGAGAATAGATGACATATATCCTAGAAATGCTTAAAATATAACTCTATATTGCCTTCTTTCTGTCCTTCAAGTTCTGTCCATCTGTTGTTTATGCTGTAATTTTTGCTTCAGCAGTGGGATTTCATTTTTTTCTTTGATTTCTGTGGGTCAGTTATGACAGCCTTTCTGATTTAAAATATCTTATTCATGAATTGTCTTTTTCTATTTCAATGAGACAAATACCTGTCTGTATAAGCTAGTATTGAACTTGCTTGGTTTTGAGCAACGGGGTTTTTAGCTTTTCTTATTACTGTATGCTCGTAAGGACTGACCGTATTATTAAGTCCTATTCAGATTTCAAGTGAATAAAATAAAAACTAATAATATAATGATTAATATCCTCAAGTCTTCTTCAGTTCTACTTTTCTAAAAAAACAAAATGCAACCAAAACCAAAACCACTAAAACAGTATGACTCTCACTAGCTCTCTTTGAATAGTATTAAGGAGGTCTTGGTGCACTGAAGGGAAGCTTCCATTTTAGCATCTTAACTCATTTAATCTGTGCTTGCTAATTGAGTCAAATTGCCTGTACTCTTACAAGCTGTAGTGCATTCTCATAAATTTTGCACTTTTACAGAACAGTCATGTTCTTTCTCTCAAATATGTGGCTATGTTCAGATTTGCTTAACAATTTAAGGCCACTGAAGTAGTTGGAAGTGAAAATTGTTTCAGTGGAAATAGATTGTTTCTTTTAAAAAGGGTAATTACCTGTGCAGTAGTTCAGCATGAGGTTTTCATAAGATCCAATTACCACCTAAAAACAGGCCTTAACTGACACTCAGCTACACAGCATAATGGAGATTTCTACCCAAGACATGAAACACTTCAAGTATTATCTGAGTATGCAAATTACTTTTTTCTTGAATTCTTTTGTGTAGAAATCAGTTCAGCTCTCTAGATGTCTTTCTACTTAAGAATTGCTTAATTAGGAAATGACAACCTTCTTTTTATTGATATTATTTTCAATTATTTGTATCTGCCATATCTAAAAACTGGGCTAACATAAAGAATATATTACATGATATAAAGAATATCAGCAAGATGAGCTTAAAGTTTAATTGTGATGCTCTGTTTCAATGAATAGACTGAGTTTGACAATCCTTAACATACAAAGGAAATGACTGACACAGATTAACAACTGCAAACAATATCCTTAGGACTATGACAGTTAAAGAAAACGCTGGGATAGTATATTAAAGTTAATCAACATAAGCACTGAAAAGAGGCTCCTTAATTAGCTGATCTGTGCATTCTAACTTAAGCTTAGAAAGTTTTTTCTAATTTATTCATTGAATTTCACCTCTCCCTGTTCTTGAATTCTCTGTGGACAAATTAGAATACTCTCAGATGTACTAATCATTCCACAGTGTCCAGAAAATATTTTTTGTGAATTTTTTCTGTCTGTAAACAATTTAAAAGTAGTGTGCAAAAGAATTAATAGTTAAAATTCAGATCAGTCTTATTGGATTAGTTGATATGTGAATCTAAAATCTAAATCAGATCCTCAAATGCTTATAAATATTTTCTTGTACCTGTCTGAAATGGTCTAGACCAAATTTAGGTTGTTAATTTTGCATAAGTAGTAACCAATTCAATTTATCACTGATGAGTTTCAGGATAAGTGACTATTAACTCATTTTCATATTATGTTTTCTGCATTATAATAAAATAGTAAGTAAAATTTAAAATATTACATTTTTAACATTGCTAAGGACATGTGGAAGCATTTAACTGCATTGTTTGAATCAAATGAAAACTAAATATCAAATTAGTCAATCTAAAACTTTTTCCCTATAATCTACTTATTTCTTGTTTTAAATGAAACTCTCAGAAACTTATGTCATATCTCGTATGTTCTAGGAAATATACATTTTTAAGGCTGGACCAGTTCTGCCACACATGGTTAACAAAATTGATGCAACACAAAATTCATAAAAAACTAAGTACTGAGAATTTTTTTCTATTGTATAATGAAACAATAGAATAATAGCTACTGTAAAAGGTTGAAAAGAACATCAAAACCAAATTTAAGGTCAGTGAAAACACAGGACTGTAAAAAGCATTAAACATAGAAGCATACACTAAGGAAAATAAAAAGCTATCATTTCTTTATATAAGTCATCCAAAACATGTCGCAGCAGTTGACACCAGCAAACAGTCTGCTTAATCTGAAAAATGTGTTTTTACATATGCTGTACAGACAAAAGTTTTAATAGAATTAAGATATGACTGAAAAAAGACAAGACATTTTGGTTCACTCGCTTTACCTACCAAAGAATGCATCAAGTTATTGATTGTTTTTTGAATGCACTCTTAACTTTTTGGTGTCAAATAACTTGAAATCATTTTGCTTTTGTCTCTGTTTTATTGAAAAAATAACTTGACACAAATAAAACCCATTGAAGCAGTCCTTATCCTCTGGCATTGAACTAAGAACAGCAACTCATTATGGGGCACTAAAAGACTCAGAATTGCAATAACAGGCAAAACATACTTTATTAATTCGTAGCGAAATACTCCTGCTCACAGGAACTCTTCAGTGCCAGAATTGCAGCAAATAGAAAAGTAAACCTTGGGATAATAGAAGTGATACTGCTGTTTTGTACCAGACTATAACCTTTACCTATTTAAGAACAAACACAAACATTTTCATTCTGAAGGATGAGTTTTAAATAAATTTATAATTAAGAACATGTTCCTTAAGTATTTTTGCAATGGCCTGTGATTTTAATTTTAATTTAAGAAATACCTGCAAAAGGTGATACGAAAGACGGAGATATAATAAAAAATCAGTAATCTTTTGCTTTTTTATACCATCCAGTTATCCATCCATAGCAGTAAAGAAATTTTAAAGAAATGCTAGAACCACTTGAAGCAACAATTTTTCTATTTATAGCATCTGAACGGGGACTTCTAGTTTTCAGAATGCAATAATACTTCATGCATAATATTTGTTGAAAATTGCAAAACAGAATACACCTCTGAATCAGTTGACTATTCTGGATTCTACTGTAATGCAAATATTTTTTTTTTCTCCTTATAAATAAAACTGTAAGGATTTCCCTATAACTTGTGCATGTAACATATGCAAAATTCAGTAGATGGAACTGTGAGGGAAGTTGATAACTGTCATGCTGGCGTTGTACCATTCATCCAAACATTGGAAATCTTGTAATTAGTTTATAATTGATCAGTTCAATAATCATCTATTTCAGTTCTGGGAAACATGAAATGTGCCCTAACTCATTCCTTAAAAACTTTAGTAGGGTATGGCCTGGCAATGGAATATTTTTTATCCTTTTAACAGTTTTGAATCAAACTGAGAAGAAAGATTTTGAGATAAGATCTAATGATATTCCATTATGTTTCATTTTAAGCAAAAAAGTTCATTATAATTCACCAAAGTAACTACTATTATAAATATCTCTCCCCTTATTTTTCGTGTTTACCGTTTTGTCCATTTTTATTTTCTCATATTTCCTGAATTATTCCCTAGTTTTGCAATATTTTGCTGAGTTTCTGAATTTGCTTTTTTCTTTCGTAATCTGTAAAACTTTTTAAAATAAATCTGAAAATATTTGGAAAAAAGAAAGAGTGAAAAAGAAGGTATAAAGAAAAACCTGTGTGACTCTTCGCTTATCTCATGAAAGTAAGCAAATCCCTCCGTTAGAAACAAGCTATGATGAACAGGAAGAAAAAAATCAAATTTTGAACAGTCAGAATTCTTTGGGGGATTTTAAACAGCCACTGAAATTAATTCAAAATATAAGTCTGTATCGGGTGTGTGTGACCAGGTGCTGGCAGCAGAGGGGCTACAAGGGCTACCTCTGTGAGGAGAGACCGGGGCTGCCCTGTGCCGGACACAGCTGATTCCAGCTGGCTCCAATGGACTCACCGCAGGGCATGGCTGAGCCCCTCAGCCAAGATGGTGGTGTCCTGGGGAAAGCATGTTTAAGAAAAAACAAAACCACCACACAGGCAGTGAGGATTGAGGGCAAAAAAATGCAGGAAACAGGCCTGCAGACTCCCAGGTGAGAGAAAAAGGAGTGGGAGGAGGTGCTCCAGGCACTGGGGAAGAGATTCCCCTGCAGCCCATGGAAGCAACCACACTGGAGCAGTTTTTTTTATCCCTGAAGGACTGCAGCCTGTGGAGAACCCACGCTTGAGCAGGGGAAAAGAGTGAGGAGGGAGTACCAGAGAGACCACTGACTCTGTGGTGTGTGTTTCTACTGACCCTAATCACCCACCCTCCATCTCCTTGCACTGCATGGGGGTGGGGAGAGCATTTGGGATTGGAAAAACAAAAGTTGGTCATGGTAAAGGGAGGAAGAAAAGTGCTGTTTTAATAGTTGTTCTTGTGTCTCATTCCATGAATCTATTTTAATTGACAAGAAATTTAATTAATTTTGCTGGAATCTGTTTGGTCGATGACAGTAATTGGTAAACAAACTCCCTGTCCTTATCTTGACCCATGAGATTTCTCAGCCCATTTCCTGTTGAGGAGACGTGACAGAGCAGCTGGGTGGGTGTATGGTTGTTCGCCAAGGCTGATCCATCACAAAAGGTAACAACTATTTTCTGTCAATTTCAAACTACATTGTATTTTACTCATTACAGTTCATGTTGCTGTTGTTATTGACGTTTATATTAACAAGCGAAAACATTATTTCTTATATTCTGTTATTAGGCAGCACATCTTTTTAATTAGAAAGCTTTGAGACGTTGGAGGATTCTGACATGTTCTTTTGATTTCAGAGCAAATTTTGAGCCCTAACCAGTAGTTGAGTACAGATCAGGCTCTCAGTTAACTTTTCACAGTTAATTTGGAGTTTTAGAGACTAAGAAACAAGAATTTTCTCACTTTTAATATTTACTGAGGCCCTAACACACTACACTGCCAGAGGCAAGTGACAAACACTTTTTATTTGTGAGGAAAGCCTTCAAGCTGAATTTCTGTTTAATCAAACTCAGTTTAACTGGAGCAGAGGTGTCAGAATGGACCAACAGACTTTATGCAATGAAGGAGATTCATTGTAATATACCCCTCTGAGTACTACGAAAGAAGACCAAACTCATTCCCCTTTGTCAGCCCCCCAAAAAATTGCATTATCTTGCTTTATTTTCCACCACTATGTGCTGCTTCTACAGAACCCAGCCTGCCTGTCAAGATTAAGCCTGGACCCTACTGAAGTCAAAGCATTTTAAGTGGAGTAAATGTTGACACAGGTTTAACTGCTTATCAGGATATTCAATTTTATCCACATTGCAAAGTGAAATACTTGATAACACAATGTAAAAACTAATACAGTGTAAAGATAGTAAGTGTATCATATATACTATAAAAATATAATAGTAATTCTTGTATTATGTAGTTCACTATTAGTCAGCCATCCTTCCCTTTTTATTTGTTGTGACAGTATAAAAGAGTCCCAAACAGAAAGGCCTCATGGCACCAGCAGTTGACATGCATGTCAGCAGAAACACATAACTTCTGATGAAATAATAAATGGCTTCCTATCTATCATACTACTCACACTCCCAGACAATGTTAGTGACACTCACCTTCAAAAAATGAAATAATGGTATGACAAAGGAGAAAAGACAAAAATTACAGTTGTATATTTTTAATTAAATAGAAAGTGATCCCAGATAAATGATTGGGATCTAGGATATTAGTGTTCTTGCTATATGAAAGGGTGTTAAGGATTTCTAAATATAGTTTTTTCTAGGAAAATATTTTAATTTTTGATTACTTTCATCATATACGATTTTCTACTTAATTGTTCTTAGTCATATTTGATCTTTTGGTCTTTTCCTTTTTACCCTGTAACCTTTAAAAAAGATGTCAGATTCTTTTGTAAATTACTTCAATTTATGCCTGAGGAAATTACAGTAGTTCAAAGCAAGTGGTAGTTAAAATGATTGTATGAAAGAATATTAAACATACACACCTGATTCTAAAATGTTCAGAATACATCATTTTCTCTATGCTTTTCACTCATAACATCTACAGCAAGGCAAAAAATTAATAAACACTTCCCAGCACAGGGCCGAAGGGATAATGTCTATCCCCAACTGCATGCCCAGAAACACCATGATTCATTTCTATTGTCTGGGCTTTCATTCTCCTATCAGGCTCAAATCTCTGTTGTCTGTTTCAAATTTTGTAAGAAAAATTAGACCTATGCATTTAAGCTAATCTAGTCTAATTATCCCCCCACCCCTCAAAATAAGACTACAACAGCAATAAACCTGCTAAGATTGTGTGTACAGAAGGTAATATAAGGGAGGTTTCTAGAAACAATAAGGCATCCTTCAAAAAGCTGAAGTCATATCCTTACATTCAAAAGAAAATAGAAGGGAAAATGTGAAAGTATAAAATCGTAATTAAAAAGAATGAACAAGTGGCGAAAGGAAACAAACCCAATATTCTTTTTTTCACACACATCAGGATTGAGAAGTGTGTATCACCAGTTGCTGATCAGAATATAAAGGGAGTACTAAAAACAAACAAGTAGAAAAAGGTCATTGTTGAGAGGCTGCAGTGGTGATCCTAGCAGTAGAAGAGGAGGAGAGGAGAGTCCCATTAGGGAGCCACTCTCAGTGGGAGACTTATCAAGGATCTGCCTGAAACTGTGGAGAGGAGGGGGAAACTATTTAGTTTACATAGATTTCAAAAGGTCTGTGGACAAAGTCTCTCACACAAAGCTTTTAAGTAAATTAGGTGGCATGAGCAAGCCATTTGTTGCATAGATGAATGACTAGTTAAGAGAAAGAATAGAGAAGTAGGGGTAAATTGTCAGTTCTTGAAGTGGAGACAGATCGTCAGTGCTGGTAAGCAGGGGGTGGTACTGTAAAATATATTCACCATTGACCTGGAAAGCAGAAGACCACTGAAAAGAAAAAGGCTGATGAAAATACTGTATTATTCAGGACAGTAAGTATGAAAGCTGACTGTGAGGAATTGAAAAAAGACTGTATAAGACTGAAAGAGCAATGAAGTGACAAAAGAAATTCAGTGTAAATAAATGTAAAGCAATGTACATGAGAGAAAAACAATTGTAATTTCACATATAAAATTATAGGCTTTAAAATAACCATTACCTCCCAAAAGTGATATCTTGGTGTTGTGAAAAACCATTCCCTGAAACACCAGTTTAATAATTCCAGTGGTCAGAATAACAAAACAAAATGTTAGGGACTATTAGGAGAAAAAGACAGAACAAAACATAAGCCACCATAATGCTGTTGGTTGACTTTCCCACACCTTGAATAACATAACAAGTTCTGATTCTAAAAAAGTATGCAATACACTTGTAAAAAATTCAGAGACAGACAGCAAAATACGGAATAATTTCTGTACAAGGAATGACTGAATAAGCTAAGAACACCTAATCTAAAACATATTACTTAGAGGAGATATGATAGAGGTCTATAAAATGAGGAGTAGCAAGGGATGACAACAGATTATTCTCTGTTCACATTAGCAAGATCCTAGGCTTGAGACAATCACGTCAAGGTTACACGTCAACTTCTCTAGGTAAGGATGTGATGAACAGTTGTGGGAAATACTGTGTCCAGGGTGGAAGTGGAACAAGTATTTTGCTGAGTCTAGAGGTCTCAGGTAAGGAACCTTCTCAGCACAGCAGATATAATGTACTAAACCATGCAGTTTATTCTTCCTTTTTTACTCGTGGGAGATTTTCCAGTTTAAGTGGCACAGATTTCCCTGGCTCACTGAGGATTCTTATCTTCTGAGGGCACCACCATTCAACATCTGTTTGAAATTATGAGGACAAGAAAATGAAGCAGAGCATGGACTCAGAAATGTGTTTCCAATATGAGATTATACGGCCTGCAAAAGTTTTTCGTGGAGAGGTGCAGAGAAGCTCATAGGACAGAGACATTTCAAAGGTAAAACTTAGGCAGAGGCTACCCTTTCACCAAGAGAGCATAAAGTTGGAGGATTGAATGTGGTCCTCAAACCCTGAAAGAAAAGGTGCTCGATGTTGCAAGAGGGACATCCAGTGAACTGTGCAAGTAGTACATGATCCATCCAGTCCTGCTGAGTGGAAGGTCTTCTCTTTGAGTAATGCTCACCTAGACTACTGTCTAGCATGCCCTGCTGTGGGGGACAGTTTCTGCTGCCTGACACCTGAATGTTGTGGACAAGCAGCTTAGCTAGGGGTGTCCTCATGTTTGTGGCTATGGGGACCTGGCAATATCAGAGAATTTACATGCCCTGACAACATGGGCAACCCTTGGTCAGGGTAACCTCTTGTGCTAAAGGGTTACTGATGATATTCGAGTTCTTAGAGGGGGCAGAAAAAGACACATATCAGTATTCTTGCTGTAGTACCTGTATCACAGAGGAATCTCTGAAAGACATTGAAGTGGAAGATTTTGATCAGGCTATATGTGTCCTATGCCTTCTTCGCCTTCTTCACCTTCTTCCAAGAGGAGACTCAATAACCTTAAGAAGACATAGTACAGCCCTTATTAGAGAACGACAGAGTGCGACAGCATGGAAAGAATTAGCTGGCTAATGAGCAGTACTCTTTGCAGAAGGAAGACAGATATCAGTCCTGCCTACCCTCCACAACTGGTTTGTCCCAAGCAGTTGCTTGAGAAGGATTAGTGTCAGGGCAGATGTAGGTGCTCTGGCAGAGAGACCAGAGCTCCAGAGTCAAACTGACTAGAGCCAAAGAAGTTACAGTACCACTGACCTGACAAGCCTCTCTGTATGCCAGGGCTTCTGGCTCATGAGAGGCACATTACCAGAAACATCAACAAGACTACTGTCCTGATTTGGCTAAAACAGGACTATTTCTCTTTTCAGTTTTTCTTTCAGTTAAGTTTCTTCCATTTAACTGTACTTTCTGAAAGTACAGCTACATGTTTTTCAGACAGTGTCTGCTTTCAGACTTGATTAACGCTTGATGTTTATGGTTGCTACTGAAGTATCAGTAGGATTGGTATGCAGAAAGGCCTTTGTTTATACTTATCCCCATGAGAACTAAGGCCACTGCTGGCCCTCTTTTATTAAGCAAGTCAGAAGTCGTAAAAGGGTGGCACCTGCGGAAGAGTGTGGATGGGACAGGTGACCAAAATCTGACCAAGGAGGTATTCTATCCCATCCACATCATCCTCGGCATAAAGCTAAGGGATCACGAGGGTCTCACTCTCTTCTTTCGTGGCCAGCATCCCTGTGGGACCCTGCTCCTTCTCCTGCCTCCGACTCCGATCCGTGCATTCCTGAATCCGGTTCCTGTCAGCTGCGCAGTCCGGTCCGGGACATCCGGGTGACTGCCCTGCCATGGCAGCAGCAGGAGCAGCTGTGGCCTGTGATTCCTTGACCATCATCTGGAAGCTCAGTATCACTTTTGTATACTTTTCCTTTTATTTCCATTATTAGTAGTATCAGTATTATTATCATTATACTATTTTCCATTATTATTGTATTATTAAAGCAGTTTTAATTTCCAACCCTAAGTCTCTCTCCCTTCTCTCTGTCCTTTCTTATCCCTGAGGGGAGGGAGGGGTTAACAGAGAGCCTCTGTTGCCCGTTTTAAGAGCCAGTCTAGCCTTAAATGGCAACAGCTTCCTCCTACTGGCTTTCCGAGTACCAGATGCAGCATATCCTACCAGAGGGAAGGCTTCATGACAACAGAGTAGAGCTGGTCTTACATGAGGCTGTCCTGAGCCAAAACTGGCGCTATTAATCAGGTCCCAACCGGTCTTGGCTAAGCACTCTGCAACGGTGTACAGCATGGAGATAGCTGTTGCTGTCAAACATCTGGCTGCAAAACCTTTCTGAGGCTTTTAGACCCCCTTTTTTGCGTCTTTTTCCCACCCTTATCATGAAGAAGCATTACGGGTACAGGGTTTAGATTTACCTTTGCAGCAAAACACTGAGAGATGGACTCTGAACTATTAACTTCATGTTCTTAAGGTTATAAATAAAGACAGACTTTTAAACTTAAATGTTATTTAGCTATTAAAAAAATCAGAATCCCTCTTCCTGAAGAAATTCAATCTTTGCTTACTATTTTTTTCTTTATTTTTTTCACAGAAATTTCCCAATTCCAGGCTGCTTTTCACCCTGATTCTTAGAGGTAGAACTAGCATAGCATCTCAAGTTATACAATCCTTGCAATTTCAAGTTATTTATATTTCAAGTTATACAATCCAGAGTCTGAAAATAAACATTATTTTTATTTTTCTATATTTCTGTAGGATAATAAATAATATTACCATTCTACTCTGTGATGCTGCCTAACAAACAGGAGGATGCACTAGAATTGCTACTAAAAGTGAGCAATTCAATACTTTGTAAGATATAGGGACTACAGTTTTACTTGCTCATTTTACAATTGATGCTAGAGAAAAAGGGTTATTTGAGTCCTCTAGACCTTGAGCAACCTGACTCAGAATAAACAGATGGGTAACAAACTTCACTAGTTGATTCGAATTACCATGGGTATTCCCAGTTCAAATTTTTATTGTGTATGCAAGTTGTCCTCTTGAATGAGAATGAGAAATTCTGTAAGACCACACAATACCAGTTCTGATTTATAAATGAACAATCAGAGGTTTGGAAAACGTTTTTGGCTGTTAAAATATATTAAGATAACATTGTTGAAGACACTTTTCTTTGTGGGTTAGATACAGAAGAGACACACTTGAAGAATAAGCCTTAAATACGCATGCTGGTTTTGGGGTTTTATTCTGTTTGGTTTTGTTGTTGTTTTTTTTTTTTTTTAATTACTATGGCTGTTAAAGTTGAAGCTTTATTTTTAGTAGACTTTAATGCAATTGCGTAGCTGAGGCTGTTCTGTACCTGTGCCCTGTCCTGCAGTGCAAACAGCTGCACATCAAAAGCAAATGGCCTGCCAATTAATCTAAGCAATGTTGAACACAGGGAATTTGCTAACCCACAGGCAGCTGAGGTATAGCTTACTTGCTGTGACATCTGGTACCTCTTATTTAAACAAAAGGATATTTTGTGAATTTCTCATGTGCTCGGATAGGTCTGACAGCATAACCATTTCAGGTTTGAAAACTGAAGAATGTGTAAACAATACTGGAATGTCAGTTTTTGTCATATACAAAATATTCTGAATGTGGTTTTATTCCAGGTTTTAAAGAGAGAATAAATGGAAACTCTCCATCATGAGCAACAGCAGAATCTCATTCCACAGCACTTTGCATCCAAATCAAATTTCTAAATGGAAGTCAGATTTCTCTGCATGTAACACTGAGGGAGGTTGATAACCTCTTCTTGAAGCACCAAAGAGGTATTGGATAACTATATCTCTTAGTAGATATGAAGCATTCAAATACTCTCACAATAACAACAGTAAGGGGGAGTGGGAATATCAGGATCTAAGCCATTTTGTTTTAATTATGTATCTTGAATAAAATGTAGAAATTATGCCTTGGTGGTATACATCAAACGGGAGAAACTGGAAACAGCCTGTCATTGCCATCGATCTTGTGTGCCAAATTGGGAAGAAATGCACTGGAAGAAAATGAAAAGCAGTTAAAAACATACACCTAATACACATCTCATAGAACAGGGATATTAAAAGAAAAGGGAAACCTGATTTTTGTTGTTTCCTAGCTTTTGCATGCTTGAATTTGCATTCTTATTTTTTAACAGTAGTTTTTATACATCAGGTTACACGTTATGGATTTGAAGCTATGTGTAATGCTTTCGAAAGATGAAGCACTTTTTAAAAAAATTATTTCCATTTATCTTAAAACATTCAACAGACGGTGACTGGAGTGGCACTTACTGTGCAATGTCTATAAGGACTCTAGAGATCAATGAAGTAAAAAACACATATTCTCTTAAGAAACACACCCTTTATGGTATCAGTCTGCGCACCCTCATTGTCATTACTTAAAAACATGCAGCAAAACTGACAGTATTTTCTAAAACTTGTCCCTTGCAGTGGGACATATCATGAAACTCCCAGCTGAGTTAAACTATGAAAAGATTGAGATTCCCTACAACTAACTAACACTGTAAAAAGCAATGATACTTTCTCAGAAACAGAAATGAACCTTTTAACCACACCAGTGAGCAGTTCCTTACATACTGTGTGACACTGACTGCTCATCTGTGTGGGAATCCATACATTTTGTGGTAAATAAAAAGGCTAAACAGCATGTATTCATGCAAATGAAATATGGGTAAATTCTGTGGTGACCATAATTGAAAGGTATGAATTCTCTTTATTGCTCACTACACCGATGCTGGCATCTAAAAGAAAGACATATTCAGATCAGACTTACCTACTAGAGCATGAATGTTTCAAAAATATAGACTGGGAACTTCATGAGATTATTTCTGTGACTTCACAAAGAGATTGAAATACTTCTAATATTAAACCTTTTTCAGATGTTGTGCAAAAGACAACTTTGGAACTAAGGTCTGTATTCTGATTTCTGTTACACCAGTGTGAATTCTGAGTGTAATTTACAAATTTCCCTCCATATAGTGAAATAATCTGCAATTCACAATGTTAAAATCAGGTTAGTATCTACCCAGATTTCATTCTGAAAAATTTTTCCATAATTTTAAACATCAGAAGAAAAAATTAAGATCACAGAAGTACTGTTGATGACATTCAATGCAGTCACTAAAAATAAGAAAAAAACAATGCCAAAATACTAAAGCCTTGTTCTAAGCAAGTCATGATGTGGTGTCCCGTTCAAAACTGCGAACTAAAATGTGACTAGATTAAATTTTGAAAGATGTGATTTGTCTGAGAATATGTTCTCGAGCTCTCCTGAACTGGAATTAAGGCATTAGGGAACATCTGTAACAATTTAACGTACACACCTCTGCAGTCAAGTATATTGTCACACGTGAACAGATTAGAGGATCAGGTCCAATGCTTTTTCACTTAATGTACCATTTAAATTGTACTTGAACTGACTAGAAATACACTGTCAGTTTGGGTTATTCCAACTTCAGGGAAAATAGAATGGTTGCTATATAATAACTTATATTTACTCTTTGCACAATAAATCGTACTATTCACCAGATTGTATCTCATGAGCATTCAAGACTTGCTTCTATATGTTTCCCTGTGATTTTTTGGAAGAGAAGGATAAATTATCTCATTCAGTATGCAGACCTTACTTCTTTTTACTTCTGGCAGCTGTGGCAAATAATATTATCTGTATATTATTGGCATTTGCAATGTCCTGTGACATAAGTTTTAAAATTACCTTGGCTTGTTTTCAGTATGAAATTATTATGTTTTCTCTTCTTCTTAGAATCTTATCTTGTTTCTCATATTTCATAGATATTTTTATTATGTATGTAAACTGTATCTTTTGTAAGAAGAAAGGACATGCATCTGAATTCTGAAGTAAATTAGATTATTTTTTGCAGCTCAATGATTTACCTTGGTTTTAGAAGGGTAAAAGCTAAATTTTTCTAGAATTTTTACAGTTCAACCTTCTTGAAGATTTTAAGAGAATCTTTTTTTAAATCTCTTTGTTACAGATACTATTGAATAAATAAGTCTAAGGGCCTTATATCAACTTGCATTTATGTGCAAGATTCCCACAGGAGAGTAATACAAACAGTCATTATGTTATTATAAAAAGTCATTACTACAGAAACTAAAACTTTCCTTAAGATCTAGTAAAAAAAAATTAGAAACTAAACAAATTATCATCAACTCTAAGTTCATCTGTAGTAGCCACACTAAAAAATTTTTCCCATTTAGACAGAAACCTATTTAAAGTGATGTTAACCTCTATCAACCTTGAAAGATCTTTTAAAATGATGAAACTTTGGGCTGTTTAGTAAAATGTTACTCTATCTTTGAAAGAAGATCAAGCAGTGAACTCAAATCGTGTTGCTGAAGAGATGGCCTCACCTGGGATTTAGCCTGCATTTTTAAATCATGACTGAGGTATTTTTAGAAAATACGTATTTTTAAGAATTGTTCTAATATGTGACAAAACACCTATTTGAATCAAACTGAGATGAGTACTGCTTTTACTCTTTATAAAAGCTATACGTCATTTCAAAGTGTTTGGCAGATGCAGATTTCTGGGTTTGTGCCATACGTATTATATTTCTGCCACTTTGGAGGCAGAGATGCAGAGTAAACAAAAATGTCAGGCTGTGTGTGGCCATGCACAGGACTAAACGTTATTCAAGCTTCTGGTGCCATCTTGTGGATGGATAAAGAGTAGTCTGTTGTATGAAAGAACAAAGAAATGCAGCATGAAAACTGTCTTTTGCATAGTTGAGTTCCAACAGAAAAATTGCTTTCATAATGTTTTTTTTCTCTAGCTCAGTTTTCTAAACTATATCCTCAGAATTTACAGCGATCCTAGTTAGAGAGTAAAAATTATTTCTAAGACACAGATTTCCTGAGAACTGTCTTAATCAATATTTCTTTCTGTCCTCTGAAGCAAACGTAGCTCTCCCAAGAATGGTACATAGCAGGATTCTGGGAAAAGTGGACCTTAAATTATATCCAGTACAGTAATTTTCATGCTTTAAGACTAAACAGCTCCTTTACAAGACCTTCAGCTTCAGAGATCCAGTAAAATTCCCTAATCTGCTATTTCCTAATTATTTCCTGTTTACTGGCAAGTAAAATCTAACACTAAGCTGCTGCCAAATCAAATTAAGTATTTCCATGCTGTTAATATTCTCATATCTTGATTAGCATAGTTTCCTTGTCAGTGACCTTCTTGTGTCAGTTCATTTCCTATTCACCTCTCTTCCACATTATTTATCTGTGCCCGAATTCACAGCTAGAGGCCAAGATGTGGCTGGGGGAGTGGAACTCATAGATTAAATTCTCAGATTCCTTGTATAATATATGGACAATATTGGGTATTTTATGTTTAGCTTCACAAAAAATAAATTAAAAAAGCCATGAAAAAAAAACCAAACCCAAACCCAAACCAACCAACCAACCAAAAAAAGGGCAACAACAAAACAAACATGACAAAAACTAACCAAACAAATAAAATCTAAACCAGTACATTATACAGAAACAGCAGTTCCTTATTCATTTGACAGGTAATTCTAGAAACACTTGCCTGAAATTTTGCCTCTCATTTTTCCTGTTGAATCTGTGCTACTGTGTGGCCAGCTGTAAGAACAGGAAAAGATAAAAGAAAGGTTCCTACTTCTGTAGCCTTGCTGACAACATGCTTGTGTAATTGAAAGGTCTTATGTTTTAATCCCCATTTAGACATTTTTGCACACATTCATAGAGTTCATGCTAAAGACACATTGTGTAATATGTTTTCAGAGCTCTGGAAGTTATTCAGAAGCCTGACATGCTTCACTGGGAATTTTCCTGAACTATGACACTACAGAATCATATGCTGGTTTTCTTATCCTCTCACTACCTTGGTGAATCTTACTTTTTTGCCACACTGCCCTAATAACACAACCTTAGTAAATGCGAGATGAAACCTATTGGTTTGGAAAGCCTTATGAAGAGTAAGAGACTGACTCCAGATTTTTCACTTTCTGGAGAACTTTCCAGAACCATTTGTCAACTATTTGGTGTCTCATGAAAAATGACTAGCATTCTTGACTGTGATTTTTAATAAAAATATCGGTGACTGCTGGCCTATGTACTGAACATTGCTGTCTGCGCATGTGTCAGGAAGCCTATTTGGACTCTTAGCTCCAGGACCAGGAGCCAGTGCATTTATATACGGACTGTTTAATCTATGGGTTCCAGAGATGCTTAGATTATAATAAAAAGCATCACTTTGCTTAGGTGAATGTTCAGCACCTGTAACTGCAAAATACAGAAGCACAGCCTAACTTTAGCTTGTTTACCTACTAATTGTAGTTAACCAAAACAAGGAAATGACTGAGACCAGACTCAGATCAATTGTATAGAGTGGCTCACATTCACCTTACTTACGCATGGTATTAAGCACCTACCCAGTATTTCAGTCTTCTTTGCACCTCACAGTTCTTTGTGAACTATTACAGAACTATTCTTCTAGTGGCTTAGGGTTTGTTTGGGGTTTTTGTGTGTGTTCCAAGTGTTTATCTGAAATAATATGTGGACTGTGAAGCAGCCATAAAAAGGCATTTTTATGGTAAGACTCCGAAGGTGAATGTTGCATGCCCTACACAGAGACGTGAGATCATGTGGACATATTTGAGGATACAAAGCTGCTGGGAGAATATCAGAAGACTGTAAAAGGAAGGAAACCCAACCTGTTACAGTAATGGCATGTCATAGCTCAGCTTCTAGAACTGTATTGGGCAGAAATATCTCACTCCAAAAGAGACTCTAGAGGAAAACTACTACTGAGTTAATGTGGACAATAGAAGACTGTCACTGGGAGTGAAGCGCATAGTTGAAATATTTGATAAAGAACACCTGGAAGCACATCTTTCTTAGTCTCAGATCAATGCTTATTCCACTCAAATGAGTATACACATTGCTGTATGACTATGTGGACAATCGTGATAAAACTGTACTTTTGCATTTCCAGCAATCAAACAAAAATCGTGGTGACTTTCCATAGGCTATATTGCCTTGTGGGAGTATTGTCCTGGAATTATATGTGAAGGTTTTTTTGGAAGGAGCTGTAGTAAGTGGTCTAACACAGCCAGTAAGACAGCCAAGCAATCTGGATAATCAAAGGCTCACTTGTCCAGGTCATTCCTTGCCTTCATTTATTTAGACTCAAACACATATATCGGCATTGTGCTTTATGAGCTGCCCAGGCTCAGAAACAGTAGTTCTGTGTTCAGATATTACTGTTCTCTGAGGAAGACTTTTATTCAGTAGTTTTATATTTTTTTCAGAGTAAATAACTGTAAACTGCAGAGTTCCTGCCTTGAGGAAGGCAACTTTGCTACTAAGACCTGAATGTGCTTTTAGGTTGTGAATCCTGGCTTCATAGAAACTTTTGCTTAAACAAGAAATAATACAGCAGATACATGCCTCTGTTTGCACAGGTGGACTTAATCTGTGATAATTTATGTCAAATATCTAAAAGTTAAGCATCCAAAGTTTCACAAACACCCTGAAAGGTGATGTGCTCTGTCCACTGGACTACTATAGAAGAAGGTGACCATTGACACAAACTGCATCTGTTTTTTCCAGTAAACAACAAGACTATGATATTATACTAGGTGATGTCTGTGGCCATGTCCTCAGAGGTCATCTACCTTTCCATTTACTTCTACCAGAGGCTGGTGATGTTGTACTATTTATCTCTGATGACCAGCAGTATTGCTAGAGAATTTACATACAGAAGGACAGAATTTAACTGGTACTTGGTTTGGCATTTGTGTGCCGTGAACTTGCCATCCTTGAAGATCAAATATCTCGTTCAGTTCAATGTAGCATTCACATATATGTTAAGATTCATTAGATTGCATTTTAGCACACATGAGTACATCTATATGAGTAAATTAAACAACACTGGGGCATGTTTGCAGGATCTGGAACTCAGTCATTTAGAGTGTTGAATTGTTGGAACAGTGTTTGTCATGTCTTCAACTGGTACAAGTACCTTTTTCCCCATACGATTTATCTCTACAAGTAGCACAGGACAGGGACCAGGCCTAATAAGTCATGTGGGAGCAGTAACACTCTTTTGCAGCATAAAAAGAGTTGAACGGGATGGACACAGGTTGCTCTGGGCCGGTGGACTACAGTGCTTTAGACAGTCAAAGCATCTACGTGCAGCCTTACGATCAACATTTAAAGAAGAATGAAAAAAAAAAAGGAAAATACTAATTCAAGCCAATCTGACAGTTTAGATCTATCAAACCTAGGGCTCAGAGCTTGAAACTGCACAGGTTTCAGTGGGAAGTCACACATTCAGCACAGGCTGGAGGTAATGAATTCAGAACATAGACCAAATCAAGCCTTCAGAGAGGCTTAGGCCCAACAATGAATCCCACCACTGGCCAAAGCTGAGCCAGTCAGTGATGGTAGTGGTGCCTCTGGGATAACAGAGTTAAGAAGGGGCAAAAAAAACCCCTGCTGAGCAGCAGCAGCCAGGAGAAAGAAGTTGAGAATACGTGAAAGAAAACAACCCTGCAGACCCCCAGGTCA
>NW_009634177.1:0-206 GCF_000690535.1 Cariama cristata | reverse complement strand
CTGTGATTCAGCAAGGCCTTTGACACAGTCTCCCACGGCATTCTCCTGGAGAAACTGGCAGCTCATGGCTTGGACAGACGTATGCTTCGCTAGGTGAAAAACTGTTTGGCCGGCCATACCCAGGGAGTGGTGATGGATGGAGCTAAATCCAGTTGGCGGCCGTCACCAGTGGTGTTACTCAGCGTTGGGGCCAGTTCTGTTTAACA
>NW_009634176.1:0-1196 GCF_000690535.1 Cariama cristata | reverse complement strand
AAACAGCATGGGACATTTCTAAATAGTTATGCAGCCAAAAACTGAGCAGCCACAGCTTGTGTATAAGAGTACCTGAAAGAATTGTGCATACTCTATCATGGAGGCCATGCATACTGAGCATATGATCCTCTCTGGCTCTTCATCTAATACTTTCTTTCTGTATCTAAGGCCAGGTTCATTTTGATGGCAGTAACTCCTCTGACTTATTGCAGACAGAGTCTGGGCTTTGCTTTCTGAGCTACAATCACGCTAGCTGAAATTGCACCTTCTGGTATCAGTGAGATAGGACTGTGGTTTTGTTGCACTTAGTAATTACAGAGGACTCACACCTCAGTTGAAGGCAGCTGTACAGACTGAGCACAGCTTCATGGATGTTCTGCTGAAGGAACAATGCACTTTGCAACTCTCCCATGATTTTGCCCTGCAACAATGTCCACTCCTTGGGCTTCTTTGGAGCCGCAGAATACCCAGTGGAATGTTACACTTCTAAATTCCATTGCCTAGCCAGATGTCCGTTTTCAACATATGAATACAGCAAGAATGCAGTAAGCCCAGCCTGAACATATGAGCTGAGAGCCAAATGAATGATTGCATCCCTTTGCAGCTGCCATGCTTGGACAACAGGTCATCTCTTCAGATGTAAAGGAAAATAAAGATCCACAGGATCTTTTTGTAGCATGCCTTGATTGCAGCTGCTGGTCATTCTGCCATTACATTCTTCTTATGCCTTGCTGGAAGCACAATTAAAGGACCCTGATTATAGCAACATAACACTATCCTATAATCTCCTGACTGGTTCTGCTGAGACTCTACCACATGCTAACAAAAACAAAACAAAAAACTATAAAAAAGTTAATGAAATAAATCAGATGTCATGGCTTTGATACCTCCTTGTCCTTTCTCCACATATTTGGGAATTGTTCGAATGGCACTCCAGTGCTATTAAGCTACTATTTGAGAGAGTATAATGGACTGGTTCTTCCAGTTGCATGAACTGGTGTAGTTTCATTTTGCATTTAAGTTAACCCCCACATTGCACCCAGTTGAGGATTTAGCCCAAGGCCTACTATGACTTCTAGCAGTTTTCCTGACAAAACAGTATGTTACCATCCCTTCCCGAGACCAAGCTGAAAGTGCCTGTATAAATGACCTGATTCATTAATTTGCTTTTGCTGTTCATCTTCCTTCATTACATT
>NW_009634175.1:0-535 GCF_000690535.1 Cariama cristata | reverse complement strand
TGGCGCTGGCGGCGGTGGTCGAGTCGGAGAGGTGGGCGGCATGGAAAGCCATTGGTAGGGCGATCCCCCTGGAAGTGGGGCTGCTCAGAGCTTGCAGATGTTGCCGAGGTGACTCCAGCCAAAGGAAAACTGCTCCAGGTAAGAGCAGCTGCATTTTATCCAGCTCCACCTGCCTTACCTTCCCACTCCTACCCCCTGCCCCCTTGCCCCTCCTTGCAGCTTCAGCTCCCAGTGCCATGCACTTGATTTTGTTTCCCGACTGCGGATTTAGAACCAAAGCAACAAGGCCTTTTTTTAGGTGAGCTGTCCACCTGTGTGTTTTGTTCCTTTGTGTTCCTGCCCCCCAGCCCTGCGCACTGTTTTGAGAAAGAAGGGGTCGTGCAAACGGTTGCTTCTTCATTCAGTCACGGTCTGTAGCTGTGTTTGTGTTAATGTTGAATTTTGGATGTGGTTGGCTGATTCTGTGAAGATTATTGTGTATCTTAATTGATGTTATAGAGCCGAGCGTGTCGAGGCACGTCTTGGGATGCTAAAC
>NW_009634174.1:25642-26251 GCF_000690535.1 Cariama cristata | reverse complement strand
ATTTTTGCAGGACTGAAATCTAGAAGATAGGTTTATTGTAATAACTTCGGGCGCGGGCAGGAGCGGCAGCAGTTTGAAGGCAGAGACCGCGATGTGCACATCTCACACACACAGCCCGTGACCTGCGAGTGGACAAAACTCGCCTCCCACCAGAGACGCTGTAAGTGTCTCGCCAGCGAGTTATTGCCAGTATTTTCTGTGCGTCTTCCTCCTATCATGCCTGTAGCAGCAGCCTAAGATACGAAAATAACAGGGCTTTCCCATTTTTCTTCCTCCCTCTGCCCAGTGGGCAGCTATTCCAGCTTAATTCGAGATGAACACTGCATGACTTGCAAATACCTCCTGTCAGGTTTTTTAAATACCAGATATATTCTGGGGAGAGGGTGAATGAGTATACAGTGACTGCTAACAGTGGCCATTCCTGCACATCTAAAGCCCTGTTGATCACGTAGAATGGAGGTCCTCTTGGCTCTTCAGAAATGCCTAGTCTGGAAAAATGATGGAGGCTGAATGAGGGATTTACTGTACTTGCTGGAATTCAATAATAATAAATCGTGCTCCTGGAGAGGAAGAGGAGGAGAATCCTACCACATTCTCCAAACATTCAGT
>NW_009634174.1:3302-25611 GCF_000690535.1 Cariama cristata | reverse complement strand
CTCAGCGTGTTGTATGTGAATGTCCTCATATTTGTCCAACGGTTAATGCTGCCATTCAGAGCTGAACCAAGCATGAAACTTCTCTGGCCAGCTGTCTTCCTTCTCTGCTGCATGCTCCCACCCTTTCCATGTTATATGCTAATGAGCTGCAAAAATCCATTAGGAATAAGACAAGCCCAGCATTTATTTCTAGCTCTCACAGGTGACAAGGGTTAAAACAAGACATCCGTTATTTCTTGGATAGCTACAGATAAAATTTGGACCATGCTATTTAGGCCACTTTCTTTCTCCCAGCAGTGCTGTCCCACATTCAAACTAATTAATAGAAGATCTATGCTATGTAACGACTACAGGAGCTGGATCATGTTCAGAAATTCACAACCTTAAACATGTCGATTCCCGATGTCCTCATTTACTGAGGTTCATTGAGTTCTGTCAAGAACTCTCTTCTCAGAGGACCATAGTTCAAAAACTATATGCACAAATTATATCTTTTTCCATCTTCTGCTGAAAAGAGTTTGACTTCTTGCATATTGTATTTACAGGTTTAAGCTACAGATTTTCCCCCAGAGCTACTTCAGTAATTAAAATTACTAACTCCTTTCTAGCACAAAACGCAATTTGTATTCAGCCCTAAATGACAGTATTATTTTCCTGTTCATCCTAAAACAATTGGACACTGGATCTTTAGATAGCAACAAGTTTTATACATGCTCTTTCTCATAGAAAATGAGTGTGAATTTCTAACTAGTCTTAGGAAGCCTCCATGGCTTTCTGCCTGTGGTCTTCAGACCTGGGAAGGCATCACACAATCCAGGAAAGGTAATTAAGATGCCTAAGTCCATCGTCAGTCAGCTGAAATTCTACCTATGAGGGTCTGCATTTGAAATATTTAGGAAATACTTCTCAAACTGGAAAACATTGAAAAGTCACTGTTCTAAGTTGCTGCGTACAACAAGCCAGAAGACTATTCTAGGAGAAAGATCAGTGTATACAAGACAAGGTTTGTATGTGTAAGTAAAAGCTTTTTTGAGACCAACTGGTATAGAAGGAAAAGTAGACAAGCTATTTTTTTTGGTTCTGAAGCAGTAACTACCAAAGATAAATGCAACTTGAGAACAACTGCTTAGAGCTTAGATAGGGATGTATCAGTGAGACCACCTCAGAAAGAAAAAGCAGAAATGGGAATGGAGGGGATGTTGTGGAGGGAAGAATGAGGGCTGAGAGCTGGTAAGTTCAGGAAAGTTCCTAGGACTTGCTGGTTTTAACTGTTTAATGATTTTTCACATAACAGAAGAAAATCCTGTGTGGAAAGAGTCTTCCCAGAAGCACTTGCCCTACATTTCAAGCACTCCAAACCACAAAACTCATCATTAGAAGCATAATTCCCTGTGGTCCAAAACACCAGATTGGTTTAAACCGTGCCTGAGCAAGAAATGTGAGATGTGTTGATGCCCAACCGCTAGTACAGCAATGAACACCCCCTGCCATCAAACCACCAGCATCCTCCGGTCTTACATTTGCAGTTCCAGGACTGTAATGTACTTCATCCTGTGCACAGCTGCTTTCCTGGTAGTTTTGCTGCTGAAAATGACCATTCAGCACCAGCATGAGACTGTCTTCGTAGATCAGAACACTGCTGTTGATGAGGGAGAGTTTCTCACAAGACAAGACATTCTCCTGCTCCTCTTTCAGACCTGATCCGTAAGGGAAACTGCAGAACTTGTCCCACAGAAGTGAGCATGGGAACTAGGTTTCCTAACTCTGCCCAACACCCAAAACCAGGGACTCAGTAGAGATGCTGGTCTGATAGTACATTATAATGCCCTTCTGCTTCCATCCTCCTCGCTTACCTCTCTTCAGATCAACAAACTGTAACGTAATTGTCTCTCCTTTTTGCTTAGCTAGCAAATGCCGCTCTTTCTCCCATCCTTAACACCATGAACATCACTAACATCCTCTCTATTCTAAAGCTACCATCTTCTTCCTTTCAGAACTGGCCTAATTAATAAGTATCTTAGTAAATGCTAAGCAATTGTTCTTAACTGAAAGCTGCAGCTGGCATTTCTAACCCAAAGAAAAGTTCATATGACCGAAAGTTTGTCTCATTTTTCCACCTATATGTCTTGGTCTAATAAAAGATACTACTTCATGCAACCCCAGTACTGCATGTCACATCCACGGGAGACTATCACTGTGTTTCTGCCTTGTTCTTCTAATGATTCCTTAGGTATCCACCATGGATGACTGACTGTTGGAGAGAGGAGGCTGGACTAGATGCCGCCTTTGCTTGGCTCAGTGCAACAGTAATTACGTTCCTACAAAGAGAAATAGTGTCTTCCTGAAAGCACAGGCACTCTTCCCCTTGCCATGGAAATACAGTCCTCCATTCTAAAAGAAACCAAAATTTGGGCATTAAAATCATACCTTAAAAGGAATTTTCAGCTTTTACGTCAAAACAATGTGCTAATGTTTCTTGTTACAGTAACCACTAGGGGAAATGAGGACTCCGGCAGGTGGGAAGAGTACCAAATTTTGTCCTCTTATATTGTTTATATCCCAGTAGTATCCTTACTCTGCTGCTGTCCTCAGGGTGCTGGTTTGTACTGGTTTTACTTGTTATGGGGGATGGGGGACACAAATCTTCGACCGAGAAAAAAAAATCAAGGTATCTAAATCTTTAATTTTGGAAAGAAACAGAGCAAAAAGTAGTTGCAGTATTTTCTTGTTTTCCTCTAAGTGACTGGCAGAAATAGGATAGAATGAATGCTTCCTTTCCACAGCATTTAAGGAAAACTTGTTTCTCTAGAGGAAATTATTCAGCTTTATCTCACAGGTCTATGTTACATACAGAGAATGCAAATATAAGCACAAACTATATTTGTAGTAAGGCTAGTGACCACCCAAATGAATAAAATCTAAACACAGTTGATAATATAAATGTATGTTTGTCCCCCAAATTAAAGGAAAAGTTATGCTCAGATAGATAATTAGCTCTTTAGTTCATTCAAGATTTCATTATTTAAATGTCAAATAAGGGGTTAAAAGTAAAATCATCATAATACAGTGGGACAAGTTAAAAGTTTATTTTTGTCAGCATGAATCTTGCCTTATAAGAACAGTTAATATTTTGAGGGGGCAGGGTCATTAGTTCTGGATGGAAAGAAAGGATTTTTGATAGCTCGGTAGGGAGAGGGGTTCAAGTATGTAATCTGTGATGGGCAGCAATGAGTATACTAAATTCATTAAGTCTCTGGGAGTGACCTAGGGGTTTCTAGATGAGACAGTACAGATCCACAGCTCAAGTAGGTCTCATTTTATCTCTCAGTGCTGGCAGTACACATCACATCGAGTCCTCACGATGCACAGATAAGGATGCTTACTGAAGAATCAGTACGAAGAGTGTAAATGCCGTGAAATGAAGGAGAGGTGATTACAGCGTCATACATGTCAAACTGTATGATGAAATAAGGTAGCCCCTTACATTGCCATATTAAAGCTACCATATATTTCTGGTGGTAAAATCCTTAATCCAGGTAATACACACTCCTCAAACTAAGTTGTTTGACCCTGGAAGTTGACACACAGGTCTACAGACCAAAATTCTGGAGAGGAAGTATCTGGACAAGACTCCCAAGCAGCTTTTACACTTGCATGATAAGATATTTTTTGCTTTGCAACATGCCAATGACATAGTCATCTGCCCCAGGGCCATGGGCCATAGCATCTCATGGATTTAGTCTTTCCAGAAGAACAAAATCCTTAAAATTTAAAAACCTACCTTGGACGTTGACTATTTCTTGGAACATCTAGAAGACTCTTGGAAGTATGCCTGTGCTGACAAAAATAACAAACAGATGCAGTTACTGGCAAAGAAAATCAGTAGGAGCTGAACATGAACCCTAGGCGATGGTGCAGTCAGCAGCCAGAATACTTACTGCAGTGAAGGGTCTCAAGGCTGTACAACCAAGTGCTCAGGAAGTCATCTCGGCACGGAGGCAGTTGTTATTAACAGACATTTGACAAGATACTGAGTAATTCTCTTACCATCGGGTGGCCCAGGTCATCTTACCCTCAAATTCATCCCAGATGCCTTTATATGTGCCTTTTATTAACTGGCTGTATTAGTCTGCGATTGTCAATTTAGGTAAAAATTGTACTTTTATTTGTATTTGGGGGTTGTGGGAATAAGAGAAATAGAATGGAAATGCAGCTCTAGCCACTGAAGTCAGTGGTAATTTACTCCTGCTGTGTGATACCTATTGTAACGCAAACTCCTACCATGTAGCATGGGCTAGGAATAAAGAGCAGTCTTTGACTAGCACTCGTGTAAGTCAGCCCCCCCATTACAGTGATTTTATATGCTTTAGAGTGGCACGAGGAGAAATGGTATGTGCAGTCAAAGCAGACTACAAAGAGTCTCTTCCTCCCAATACCCACAGCATTTTTTCCTTAATGCTGTTTATTCAAGATAGATTGAGTATGTGGAGATTTGATTTGGTTTTCTTTTCTGTTCAGAAGAAATGTAGATGATCCCTTGCAAATTAAAGCCGTATGTTGCCTGCCTTCCCTGACATGTTCTGCGCTGGGGTGAGAGGCGCAGGGGCTGCAGCCCCGGTGCTGCTGCCAAAAGTTTTCCGGAGAACAAGAAAAAGTCACAACTCTTAAAAGGGCAATTGCAGATCACAGCTCATTTTGTTCAGAGAGAATGCGAACATTTTTACTCTCTTTTTATTTCCCTCTCTTGAGTGAGTTCTTCTACAGTTACATACAGTGCCTGAAAACACAGACTCTTTCTTGTTCTTCAAACACAGAGGGGCTGATTTAAGGGCCTAAGCTGGCAATCCTTACTCCCAGGAGTAAACCTGCTGATTTCATGGATGCAAGGGAAGCGAGTAGACCTTCACAAGGCTGTGATGCAAGGAGAAATTACGCGATGAGCTTTTACTTCTGGTCTCACACTGCTTTTGCCATGCTTCTAAGTACATTCCTTTTAAAGAAATTACACCCCATTTCCACTGGTGTAAATGAGATTCAGATCATATTTTCTGCATTGGTATTTCAAGATACACAAATTGAAAAGGTATGTGTGAGAGGCGGGGGGATATAGTGGAGGAAAGTTGTTTTTCTGTGTCTTTTAGGTGTGTATGTATTTTCCATGAATGTTAATGAGAGAGTGAGCAGGATGAGATCAGAGCAGGGAGTAATTTGCCGCCTGCATCTGCCTTTCTCCATGGAATGTGGCTTGCTACATGTTAAAGGACAATCTCAACTTTCACTTTAGAAAAAATGTTTTGGGCTTTTGCTTTACTTTGGAAAGATGGCTTTAAATATTTAACCAGTGTAAACAGAGGCAAACTGCCCAGCAAGAGTGAAAAGAATGCGCCACTAGGATCTGCTTGTAAGCACTTCTTCTCCCCTAAATACGTTCCTCTTCATAGCGGAGAGGTCAGCTGTATTTTGAAGTAAATTCTTTTCAGAAACTTTGGGCTGGTTGTGTGAAAGGAATTGTCGTAAGGACAGACAGGTTTAGTGTTCTAGACCTTCCTCCAATTCTGCAGCTGACTTTTCTAGTTAGCATTTCCCCTGCTCTCTGAGCCCGGCTGCACAGCAACTGCTCGACACTGCGGCACCTTTAGGAGTACATCAGATATCTCACGTGGGCCCCAGATAAACCGTCCTTAGCCTGATCCCACAGTCTTCAAGGAGGAGAAGAAGATACACTTCAGAAAACTCTCAAAGTTCACAGTAGTGAATGTTACCTTAAGGAAGATGAAGTTTCATTCCCCGTTGTCACAGGTGGTCATTCTGTATAGCTCACATACACGATCACAACATATAGCCCAGCTGCAAAGTGTTCAAGCCTCTCCTCCCCTAGTATCCCTGTCAGGACATTAAGCTATTGCACATTGGTGTGCATCTGTACTCTTTGCTTCTGGATTTCATGACGTCTCTATTTTCCATAGTGACTAACAAGATTGTGTAACTTTTACTGGATTTGGACTTATCTGTGCAAAACCACACATTTACCATCTGCAGGGATGGTTACTGTAATTCTGTGTACTCTCATATGGTATTGCTGACATTAAGAAAACTGTTGCGGAGTTCCCAGCACTGAAGACCAGGAGGATAAGCCATGTCACCTCAGCGTCCCAGGTCTTCTGTTCCCTTCAGCTGGCCACATACTGAATACAGAGTCTATTGAGGTTGCCTTCCTTATCTCAAAGTGTCACACTGGACGGATCCAAGTCATGTCAGGGACGGCTGGTCTCAGCAGCCACAGCCCTGTTACAGCAGCATACCGCTGCAGTAACACCCTCAGCCTCACGGCTGCTTGGCAGCAATCAGCCCATATGTAGGAGACACAGCTAGTGCAACAGCTGGCTGTCTAAATCTGTAACATCCAGAAGATTCTGGCATGCTGATGCACTTCTGTATTTTCAGAGGAAAACACCTCTTTTTCCCACTTCAACTCTCAGTGGTAGTCACACCACTGGAAGCAAGGTCCAGTCACACCCTTGGAAAGCAAGGGAAATTCCATCCTCATGTACTCTACCAGGAAAGTGAGGGAGACGAGGACTTCTTGTTTGCTCTTCAATTTTGGAAGCTCTTTAATTCATGAAGAAGGATATACATGAAAATATGAACACTGAATAGAAACCAATAGAAAGGGATGGGAAGGGAAAAGAAGGGATGTCTACTTTCTTAACGGTCTCAAGTTGCGCCAGGGGAGATTCAGGTTGGATATTAGGAAGAACTTCTTCACTGTAAGAGTTGTTAGGCATTGGACAGGCTCCCCAGGGGGGGGGTGGACTCAACATCCCTGGAGGTGTTCAAAAAACATTTAGATGTGGCGCTTCGAGACATGGTTTAGTGGGTTTAGCAGGCATGGTGACATCAGGTATATGGTTGGACTTAATGATCTTTGAGGTCTCTTCCAACCATAATGATTCTATGATTCTATGATTCTGGCTTTTATGTGTTGTTATCAATTAACGTTGAAATCATCGTTAAAATTTGTGAAGAACTTTGCTGATGTGATTCTTTCAGACATTGTCTGTTGCTCTGCCATTTATTGTAGCCAGACAGATGGACAAAGTTAGTATTTCTGCAAAGCTATTGAGTTTTGATATTTCTATTTATATACTTTTTGACAATTGTATAGCTTCTTCTTTGAGTACATTATGACTTTTAAAAAATGCAGGATTTAAATATTTGCTTAGAAGTCTGCAATACAGTGCACTGTGCGTACACATACATCCTTCCAAGTACGTATGTGATGGTAATTAAGAGTTGGAGGTCTGGGTCCTCCTTTTAGCAGAGAAGGGCTAGCAGCAGCTCATCCTAAACTTTGTCTACACCACTGCCACAGCAAGCAAAAGGGTTTACCGAACTGCTTTGGGAGGCACTTTTCCCTCCTTCTTACAAATGATGTATCTGTGGCTTCCAGGTTGCATGATACAAAGACTTCATAGTCGCAGCTGATCTGCAGTAGAAGTTAGGCTGCCATGACACAACAGCCTTGAACCCACATCTCTGGGATATGCCAGTCAGCATCGTTCGAGCCATTAAAAAAACTGTGACAGAACTATGTTCCTGCATAACGTGTTAAGTAGCAGCAGACTTAAAGATGCTTCAAATCATAGCAAGCCTAATTCTGAGCCTATGTAGCACTCAGAGTGCCAAGGACAGGATACATCTTAAACCTAATTGGTTTTGCCATGTCTACTAATTTATTTTTTTTTTCTTTTGAAATGCACAGCACTAGGGATACGGGGCTTAAAGGCTTGTCTTATTTGGAAAAAAAAAGTGCCAATATTAAACTAACTCCCTGTGTGGACAGTCTTATTTCAGTTTAAAAGTGCCTTTCATGGAATTAGCAAGTTGATTCCTTGCTGACATAAGCTTAATCAATACAAGGCACTTAGCCTGATATAAATTTATCTCCATGATGGGGTTGCACCAATTTCTCTATGTCTTTGAAAAACCATTTAGTTAAATCAGTTGTTTTTCCAAATTGGCAAGTTCGCACTCCGTTGAAGATTTGCTGTACAACATTGTGGCCAGCTGAAGAATGAATCACTTCACTAAAATGTAAAGAACTCTTTGCCTTTGTATGGTGCCATCCATTAGAGCTCTGAAAGGTGCTGATATCAATAAACTGAGAGCAGCTTTGCATCTGTGTTCTTAATCCCCATTTTCTAAATGCGAGAACTTAAATGTGGAGAAATGAAGTGTGTTTCCAAGGTCAGAAAAAAAGTATGTGGTAAAACTGAAATAAAATGTAGAGATATGGTTTCAGAAACAGACCAATGACTTTGAATACTCCTGATCACAGCATCTTTTGGGGTCCTTAAATGTAAAAAGTGCTAGGGCCTGTGCTTTCTGATAATCGGCCCTTTAAATTCAGATTGCCAGAGTTGGACAGATGTATCCCAGAATAACTAGTCTATAATCTCTCATTTGAGTTTTGTAAATATAAGACTTTTTCTTCTTGAATGAAGATCTGCCCCTGTAATAATATCACCACCTTAATAAATATTTATTTCTAGTGATATCCTCCTTTAACTGTCAATAAAGATATTCTAATCTCAAATTCTGAGGCAAAAAGGATATTCTACCACTTGTTATGGCTACATCAAGTATATTTTTTTGTAGGGATAAACATTTCAAATATTACTATGTGAGCAGAGCTTTTTAGACTAGGAAGAGGAGCACAATGACAGTATTGATGCAGTACTATCATTCATTTCTGGAAAAACGGTTGTGGTCCAAACAACCACTCTGTCTGTTCTGTATTAAAGCAAGTTTATTAGTCTGAAACCCTGTGAGTGATGGGTCATGCCACAAACAAACCATACATTAGCTCTGTTGGAAAAAAGATTACAATGTCACGTCTCATGAGCTTGAATCGATCTCCTCAGATCAGGCTGAGGTTCGGGTGGAATGAGTAATGCTATGGTATGACGGATTGAAAGGTAACTGCATGTAAAATAGACCACAGCTGGTGTTTTCACCATGGAGTGCTTGCTCAGTCTGTTGTTGAGTGATGCCACTAAAAGTTACTGAAACTTGAAACACAGCGAAAACATTTTTAAAGCCTGAAAAACCCCTTGCATCCTTTGCCATATATCTCATCTTTATAGCTTGAATTCTGTTATCTGGAATTCAGTAACACCAATGATTTGCCAAAAGCGTGGATACTTACAAAACATTAAGCTACAAAGAACTTGGCTGTGCAGTACAAATATTGTCTACAATTAAGGCAATTAAAAAGGGAAGCTTGAGGCAGAAGCGCTTTAAAAATATTTGCAGACTTATCAAAAGTCTTTCTGTGCCCCTATTCCCAGAGTACCTGGGCACCTCAGCACCTCAAAATCTCTAATGTGTTTGTTCTGAAAGATAAAAGTACTGCTCTGTCTTCGTTTTGGAGAAGGAAATCTAAGGCAGAAAGAGATTAAAATGACCTGTTCAAAGTCAGGTAGGAAGTCTGTGATAGAAAAGGGAATTTAACCTAGAGCTGGCACACATATTTCTTTTTCCTGAGGCCTGTTTTTCTTCCCGGGAAAGCTTTGGAGGGCTGTGAATCACAATTGGTTTAGGCCCCTGAGGGAGGGGGTCCCACACTTCCTCCCACCCCCGGGCATTTCCCCCATCCCTGCGGCCTGCAGCGGCACCGGCGGGGCAACGGGGAGCCGCGGAGCCCTGCGCTGCCCCAGCTGCAGGCTTACCAGCAAACCCACTGCACTCCCACTGCTTCAGTTCCCTTCTCCAGCTCCTGGCATGGCTGCAGGGGTGCTAGTGCCGGCAGAGGGGAAAGGTGGGAGAGGAGGGGATGGCTGCTGTGGGCAACAGCCCCAGCGTTGCTGGGTGTCAAGTAATCCTGAGGCTGCAGCTTGGACTGCACCTTCACGAAGCAAATTTAATCATTAGTTATTCTGACTTGAAATAAAAAAATCTAGACATAACTGGACCAACCGCTGAGGTGACAGATATGAGGAGAAATCCCTCATTTTGTTCCTTCCAGTACTGCAAAGCGACACACCAGGTTGAGGGATTTGGGAATAGAAAAGGCCTTGAGTGACCTTGATGCTGACTCACTTCTCCGAAAAAAGGGGCGACAGGACTTGAAGGCATCATTTATCGCCTGCCCCCTGCTATGTATGGCAGGCCTCTTTGCAATGGATTTATTTAAAGTCACAATCTTTAGTCCATGGCCAGGCTAACACCTTAAACTGTATTCTCTCATAGTAGCATACAAGCTTCTTAATATCTATTCTCTTATCTCAAAAGCAATCAAGGTGACAGATGAATGCTCTGACTAAGCAGGTTTATATTTATTTATTTACTTAACTTGCTTCGTCGTCAGTTTCTTCTCCCTACCTCCCTTTTATGCTCTAACTAATAAATGTCTCTCTCAGCATGCCATTGTCAATAGCAATTTAAATTACACAGCAGACCGTGTAAGCAGCACACACATTATCAGTTAATAGGAAGGGAAACCCCAAGGACAGTGGTGCATAGCAGTCTTGTCATCTCTACCAATGTGGGTTGCAGACCACTGTTTTTGAAGGGGCTGTACGCCTCTGTTGCTGTGAGGAGACAGCTGCCTGTCACTGAAAAACTCTGGACTGGGCATATGGACTTAATTTAATAGCCAGATTGCCTGTGATACATCTACTGTGAGTGGATCTCCCAGTGCCACTGCTCACACTATAGAGCACATCTCTTCATGGGAGAAGAAGCCGCCCTTGGTAAAGATTAAATGGTGCAAGAAGAGACAAAAACTCTGTCCTTTTTATGTTGTGCATAAGAGGTAAAGAGTCCTAGCTGCTTCTCAACAAGCCTAACCAATGAGGTTGCGAACATGCCACGGACAGATGGGTATTTGTCATAGGGTGCAGCAAATCCTCCAGGAATAAATAAAAAAAGGGCTCAATAAAAGAAATTTGAGCAGAGGCAGATTGTCAGCAATGAAGATCACCAACATCAGAACTCAACTGTAGGCTGAGATTGTCATCCTCAGGATTCAAATGTCAACTACATTGTAAAATATTTAGAGTAACTATTGGACAAGAAACTTAGATATGGAATTGCTCAATTAAAAACAAGGTTGAAAAAACGCAACATTTTAACTTTGCTGATTAGTGTTGGGAGATTATTTCTGTCAAGTCAGAGAAGATTTGGCTGGGATCTGAAGTGGAAGTTTTATGGGTACACAGCCTTTAGTGTGTACCCAAATATAGCACCTCCTCTTCCTTTGACCTGTATATAAGAAGTGGTACTTTGGCTGCTGCTGACAACACATAAAAATGAGTTTTTCTCCAGTATGTACTTTGCCTTTAAAAGGATCATCTCTGACTTTTTTTCCATTTTTCTTGAACTCAACAGTCCAAGAGAATCAGATGATCTTTTAGAAACAAGAAGACAAACCACAGGGAGGGTTATTTACTACCGAGCTTGTGATAACAGCCTTTTGGCTGAGGTAATAGACATGACACCTAAAATCAGCAAAACCCGATATTTTCTAGAAGTACCTACCAGCCTAACAACAAATTCTCTCTGCATGCACATAGTCATTATTTCCCTACTTTTGTTTTTTCTTTAAAAATTCTGTCTCTCTCTCTCTCTCTTTTCTTAAAACAGTAAAGAAGCAAGGAACTCATAATCTCATACTTATGCTAACAGCTTTTGACCCAAGGAACATAATCTGCCTTTGTATTTTATCACGATAAATTCCAGACATAATTAGTTTTCCCAGACCCAAGTCTTGGCCTGTATTTCTCACAAGTGGATAATCACCCAATAAAAATAAATAAAAATGCCACCCTTCCAAATTCATATCTGACATTGTTCATATCTGACATTGTTCAGAGACCCCTTTTGCATTCACAGGAGACAGCTGTGTCTTTCTCACTGCTGCTCCCTGACCAGTTCTATGCAGCCTATGCAGTGTCTGCCCCTGAACTCGTCATGCATAGCTTTCTCATGTTGCTGTAGACTAATGACAAAGAAATTGGGTGTGTATTTTAGGAGATTCCATTTTGTAACCAGACATCTATCCTATCGTATAACAAAAGATTCTTTATAATATAGACTGGCAGTGCTACATGATTACTGTTTATTTCCATGCCATGCTGGAGGAGAAGGTAGATCTGCAGTTAAAGGTCAGAGCCTTTAAAGAGTGAAGAAACATCTCTGGTAGGTGCTTGGTTTATAATTGCCCAGGATAGAGCTTCTTTGTTGAGGTTTGTTGTCATTACAAAGTTCCCAAGAAAAATAGTTATCATTTATTTTTTTGTCCTGGCGTCCATCTACTGTCAGTGGATGCCCACAGCCATAGCCAGGAGTATGCCCCCACTTCTGGCCTCTGATCTGAACTGCTTTTGCTCCTGCCCTGGGGAGCTGCTGGGCAGGCAAAGCAGTAGGAAGCAGGCAGCACCCCAGGTGATAAAATGTCCCGTTTCAATTCTGCTCTATGGAAAATTGTGAAAGCTTTGATGTCAGAAGGCATATGCACTCCAGCAGAGAAAACTTCACATCTCATCCTTCCCTAGCCAAGAGTAGATCTTTTCTATTATCTCACAAGCTGCCTGACAACACAACACATATAAAAATTGGAGCTATCACTGTATCAGATCATGAACCAGCTTTTCTGAATGTTGTTATTCAGGCAATTCTTAAGCGAGATAAAAATTGGTAGTTTAATAACTCTCTTTAGAAGGATGTTTGGTATACCAAAATAAGGCTCAATGCAATTAATTTGAGTAAACAATTCAGAAGAAATTATCATATTAATGTGAAAAGTATAATGGAGGAATTACCACATGAATGCTCTAATTGCCTAGATTCTAAAACACATAAGGGTATCAGGGAGCTGGCAGACACTAGAATCCATCATTTCCACTATCGTATATTTTTGCAATAGAAAGTAGAATTAAGCAAACATATTCTTTGCTATTTAATTAAAGGAATGTACGGTTTTACAGATAATAGTCTTGATAGTGAAACAGAAGGCACAGCTCTGTTCACATGCTCATAGCCGAGAAACGACAACCATTTCCTCCAGGGAATATACTGTGGTTCTTGATCCCCTTGGTACTGAGCAGGTAGAATATGCTTTCTTGCAGGGCTGCTCTTCAAATTCATCCAGCAATGGAGGCAGAATATGTCCTCTCATTTATGCTTCAACTCAGAGTTCTGCTGCGCTCCTGCATGGGGACTAGGCAGTGTTTGAACTGATGTGGGCAGAAGATGCCCAGTCCTGACCAGGCACAGCAGTACCATGAGACTCAGCTTGCTGGAGCTTTACCCTGGTTTGGTTCAGAAAGCCTGGCTGTTTTACTGGCTTTGGAGAGTGTGGCAGTTAGGAAGACTGCGTAAAAGAGGTCAAGAAGAATAAGTAAAACTACGATGATATCTGAAAAGCTCTTGCAATGAGCATCTGCCTAGAGTTAGATGTCCAGGCCTGCAGACAGAAGTGCTTTTGTCTTTGTGTGTGTGGCCACAGCATGACTATGGAGTCACAGCCTGTAGGATGCACAAGTTTTTACAGTTTCATATCCCTGTTCTCTTTGCATTTTCCACAAGCTAAGAATGAGAAGTTACCACAGATCAGCACCTGCACAGTAACCTGTTGTGCTCTGGTAGCTGATCAGGACACACAGTTTCTCCATCCAAATTCAATTAAGGTCAGAACTACTGGGGAGAAGAGAGAGCAAGATAATGCTGTGATCATTTTGCTAGCTATGTACGTCCAACACCGTGCTGGCTTGCTTTTTGGAGCACTGGCAGCAGGAGAGAAGCAGCAGCTATGGCAGCAGCGACAGCAGGAGAGGCAACGGATGCAGCAAGCTCCCATCCAAGCAGTTCCTGCTAAACCATGGAGATCCACAGAGCAAACTTGATGGCCTGTGTTGGCCTTCAGGCTTCGTACAACTGCCTGCTGCAACCAAGAACTTTAAATCTTGCTGCATAACAATGCATGCTAATGCACATGGGGTGGTTTTCAGAAGCTGTATCCTTATGTCTCGTGAAGATGGAAACTTGGTTTGGGGACCATTTTGAAGAAATCAGACCTCAAAAAAATAGCGTAAATATGGATATATTAGCCATGCATAGAGATGTGATAAGCTGGGCCTTGGTCCAATAATCGTGATCATGTTTTTTTTAATAAAGTACAAAATATATTGACATCACTGACTTGACATGTCCTGGTAGCTATGTTGGTTGGTATATTGGTTCTACACTGTGTTTACAGACAAAGAAAAGCGAGAAGAGCAGTGAATTAGTCAGAAGTGGGATGGCTGTAGGAGCAGACAGTGTAATGGCCGAGCTGTTGAAGGCTGCCAGTGCAAGAGCCAGCAAAGCAGCCAAAAACCAAATCCTTGGAGGTATAGGAACACAAGGAGGTGAGGTACCAGGTAAGCAGCTAAAGGCAATACCTGTACCAGCTTTAAAGAAAGGAAGATCCTGATGATCCAGATAATTACAGAAGTTTAACCTCAGTGACTGGTGGACAAAAATCCCCCTGAACATAATTACCGACAGATTAAGGCCAGTTTCAGAGGAAGCAGAGGTCCAGAAACAGTGTGACTTCACAGCAGACGCAAGCTGTATTGATCAAATTATCACTCGACAACTGATGGGAGGGGAGTAATAAAGGTGGAGTAAAGCTTTTGGAGGAAAACAACTGACTTGGTTTGAGTGGATACAATGTAGAGGGTGTGGATATCATGTGGAGTTTCAGGTAACTGTAATTATAAAAGGTGCATATTGAGACTCCTGTAGTGCAGTAAGAAATGGTAGGAAAATCAAGCAATTGGGTAAGTTGAAGTTTGATTTAGGAGTAAGGGGCATGGAATCATGCTCAGTTTTCATCATGAAGCTGAATGTTGCCATTAGATGGCTTGGAGGGCGTAATATTGAAAGATCTATAGCAAAGCTTTTCAGTAAATGTAAATAATATGGCACCACTGGCAAATATGTCTGATTTAATGAAAGTATTATTTGCCACCTTGGAAAACTGGTTTTGTAGACTCGAACTTAAAACTAGTTCCAAGAAGATGAAATGGCTGCATCACGGAGAAGGAAGAGTACATACTGTGCTGACATGCAATGTAAGGGAAGTTACAGAGAAGTCTAGTCGTACATATAGTTATATCCACATCAGCATCAGTCAGCTCAGCATCAGTGGTTCAGTAAAAATGAATTAAAACATTCATGTACCTTAAGTCACAAATGCTGCACAGTAGATGATGAGGTTGTAGATGAATAAGGATAATACATCTAATATCCATATGGGTTTTTTTCAAATTTATTATTACTTCATGGACTGAAAACAGCTCCAGTAAATGTGATAAAATTGTAAAAGACTGGAGATGGTTGAGATGAAGCTCTTCAAAAGATTGCAGGTAGAAATGGAAAACATTTGAAAAGACCAGAGACTGAGTCAGGAAATCAAGGCAAGGGATTAACTTTAATTAAAAATATTATAGTGATGATGATACACCAGACCACACCAATACATGACAACCCCACCCCCACCCCCACCCAAAATGCATTCAAGGCCTAAAAGCTGCTATCATGACTGGACATTGCATTAAATTAAGCTCTATTTAATAGCAGAATAGTCCCTGAATAGGAGTGACCAGCAATTGCATACTGTTCCCCAGATCTGGAAGGACACTCTAGAACAGCCAGAGAACCATTTACCGGTTTTGGATGACAATTAAAATGCCTAAGTTTTCTACAGCCCTAAAATTTAGCTGGCTGGCTATAGAAATAGTCAGAAACAACCATCACCATTAAAAACTTGTTAAAAACCCCACAAATTCAGAAGTTTTGCCAAACAAAGAAGTCAACGTAGATTCACTGTCCTATGTACTTAGCACACATGCACATACAGCACACACATTTGCAGAGTAAGGAAACAGGCAAATCAAATACACAGAAACTGCAGAAATACGATGCGCTTGCCAAGACTCAGACACAAGTCTTCACAGGCATCTGCTTGTAAGTCGATTCATATTTGAATAATTGAAATGACATCTAATGGAAATTAACTATATACAATAAAATACGTGTGTGTATTCACCTTTTTGACAAAAGTATTAATACAAAGCTACAATATTGAGATTGTCTAGGAAAACATCTTGTCCTAGAAAATGTAAGAGCTTTGTGTTCAAAGGATTTAGAAAATAAACTCCCCTTCTGTGGAGCCCTGCCCCTTGGGATTTGGCATAAGAAGGAAAAGAGAGTTTCTAAGAAATGCCAGGTTTTCTTTGCTGGTGTATTTTTTACTTTGTTCTGAATGGAAACAACTTGAGCTCAAAAGGTAAATTTCATTGACTGTAGATTTTACTAAGTGTGAGTTTAGCAGAGAAAGCAAAAGAAAGCAAAGGATGTACTAAATATGACTGCATTTTACAACCCCTTTCTTCTTCTTCTTTTGATAAGCACTTAACAGAAGTCTATTCAGTGAAAGCTGCCAATTCTTATTTTTACCATATGTACAGATCGAGAATGTCAGAGGAAATGTGTATGGCAAATTAGGGAACTCTGTGGCCTGAATGTTAAATGAGTGGGCAAATTATGCAGGATTTGTCTACTATTTCACTGCTCTCATTTGTCATTTCTTTGGGCAGGGCACCTTTATAAGACTGTCCTGAAGATATTATCATAATGGAATGTTTTGCATAATGGAAACAGTCACCTCAGATCTTCTTTTGCATGACAAACCCTTGATTAGAAAAATAATAGGATGGAAATGGAATTTGTATTTATACAGGCAGGCATCAGAACCAAGGAGAATGGAAGCTGACCTCAATACACTGGAGAACTGACATAGGCAGATGCAAAACCTCTCTCTTTACAGTAAATTTAGCCTAGAAATAGACTGGGTAACAAGCGGGAGTCATATAAAAATATTCCTATGGTGAAAAGTTCCTTATTCATGAGAAAAGTATCTGTGATACACAAAAGATACCACACATTTTCAAATGATTCATAGCTCTTGTTACACTGCAAGACCCACATTACATCCCTGTGAAAACAAGTATGTTTTGATATTGAACAAAATGGCAAATGTTTTAAGTTTGCCATTACACATCTGATTCACCTTTTGCAATTTACAGCCTTTAGATCCATTGATGTACAGTTAGAAAACAGAGAATAAATATACTGGCCTAAATCAGCATAGCCAACCATTTACATAATTAGGAGCTGAATTCAGAATTGAATACAGCCATGCTCCCGTACTCATCTGAATTCATGCTCACATCTGCATGTGCATTTATAGGGTTATTGCTGATGTGCATGTGTTGTCAGACACATAAACCCACTGAATTTACTTAATTATTCAGTATTAATAACAAAGTTTATTTTGCAAATAGAAACAAAGAAATAAACTTTCTAAAGTGTACAATAATTTGGAAGACTGTATCTTCAGGGAAACTGTAAAATCAAAAGGTAGATTTTACTAACTGTTGCCTTCTTACTAATCTAAGAATGCAGTGTGCTCTCATGTGACTGGACTTAGCGTATGCTCAACTTGGAAGACAACAACATAATTTCATTACTGTCAACGATCTCAAAAGCGCAAAACAGTGTTGTTCTCTGCCAAGATCATATTGCACACAGGTCTGATATTGATTTTGGGTGATAAGGATTCCAACACAGCTGGTTTACAGGAGAAGACCCTAATACAGCTGCTTAAAATGCCTAGCTTAAAATATGCTACCTGTGATAGGAAGACAATGTTGTGATAGTGGGAGTTATACATGCTGGGAGAGTGTAAGTGCTAATTGCAAATGTGCTCATGCTTATTTCTGCGGTTGTCCTGAACTAAAGTGCATTGGCCAGTCTTGATATGTGATATAGCCTGCGAAAAGAATTGGTATATTGCTCTGAGCCACCTCATCTCAGTCTGATAAGGATAAAATCTTAGCCTGTCTTTGGTTTTCTGATAGCCATTTCCTCTCTGTCTCACTCACTGTGATTTGTTGAGACGATCTTAGTCTGATCCAAAGGCTCTGAACACCCAGAACTGCTGTTAAAAGCAGCAAGGATGGGTGTATCCAGCATCTCTCAGGATCAAGCTTATCATTTTTACCTGCAAATATCTGTATGACTAGAGTTACATGTGTTGGCTTTGAGATAATGTCATGATTTCATTGTGGTCAAAGATCTTGAAAAAGCAAAGCATGGCTGATCCCTGCACAGTGTCTGTTCATGTTATTATCTTAACAGTAAACTCACAGCTGATTGCAGTTTGGCCCTTATCAATTTTTCCTTCTAGCAATGGATAAAATCATTTCAGCTTGCTCAGGAACAGACCCATCTGTAAGACACAGTAAGTAAGACACAGCTTTACAGAGGGCTGACAGCTGATACTAACCTTTATTTTTCAGCAAAAGTGCCTTTTTAATATAAAAAATGACACAAAAGTGGTCACAACATTTAATATACATATATGAGCTAATGAAATCCAGCAATTCAGCTTTACAATGCCTGAAGAAGCAGATTTAACACCTGGGATCAGTACTGCAAATTCCTTCACCTGGCTTCAAGTGAGGTGTAAATAGGCTGGTTGATTAGAAGACTAAAAAGATAACCCAATTTAGTGATCATACATAACATACCTACCAGGATCCCCTACCTGAACAGCGGTATAGCTACTTTCTTTGAGGAATACTTTGCAATGTATTAGAGAATGAATCTCCCTTTTTCTTCGATAGCAAGAACATGCCAGCCAGACAACCCCCTACTAGCAGTCTGAACCCAGAAGCACATCCATCCATGTTCCCAGATGCTGCTTAATTCACCTTCTCTAAAGTGCTAGCAATAAGTCCTGCACTGAGATTGCATACTTAATGTGTGTATTTGTTCCCTCACTCTGCTTTCCATTAATCGATTACTGTCTCAAAGCTGCACTTAATCCATTATGCCAACAGTTTCATTTGCAAAAAAAATTTTAAAAAAAAATCTGTAAAAAAATGTTCTGAAATAAGAATCTGAGTAGTACTGGAGTCTGTTCAGTCCATGCTCAGAGGCAGCTATGAGCATGCCCCTGGGTTACTCCCATAAGCCAAACCAAAGCCAAATTCTGGAATGACACCACTTGCAAATGCAGCAATTGTTTTTTCTACTCTCCCCACTTCCAGTAAGCTGATCCTGGATGTCTTGTAGCCAGCTCCAATTTTGGTGTCTCCTCCATCTGACCCAGTGAGAAACACACAAACAAATCTGGTAAGGAAGGGCAGGAAGTTGTGCAAGCTGTTAGGCGGTTATTGTTACTAGGGAAACCACTTCCTTAGCATTCATGTGTTCTGCAGCTCGCTCTGGCTGTGTCTCAGAGTCCCAGGCAACGTCATTAAATGAATGGCAACCGGGAAAATAAACCCACAAAATACACTACAAGTGTTCGTGACACTTAGAATGAAAATCTCATTTCAGTAAATCAACCCTAAGCAGAAATATCTTCCCATAATATGCTTTTGTAACAGGAGTGTGTGTGTTTGGAAGAGTGTGCTATATTCTATTCCTCTTTTCCTTAACATTAATAAAATATTTGTAAAAGCAATCAGTACTGATAAGCTAGAGTTAAAATCCTAAGCCCAAACGCCTACATTTTTTGGCTGCTGATCCTAGCACCAATTTCACAAGCAGTATCTTCATCCAAGCAAAAGATGGGTAGAGCTAGTACTTTGCTTTGAAAACCAAACTGTGGTGTTGGGACTCATCTCTAACAACAGACCATGCATGCTTCTGCTTTATGGGACAGGGTTTTTTTGTGGTTTTTTTTAGCTTGTTTTTGAGTTCAGTCACGAAAGTGTGCCACTGACACACAACAATTGGTAGAAGCATCCCAAGCAGCAGCCATGCCTCTTAATGTTCCCCGTACCTTTCCTTGTATAGTTTGAAGAAGTGGCTGCTTTCCCAGATTCAATCACAGAAAACAGAGCTGGAAGGGCTCTCCAGAAATCAGCTGTGCTAGGCAGGTTGTAATATATCTAGTTTATACACAGATGCTCACCAGTTCCTTAATCTCCGCGGTGATGGGGATTCAACGCATCTCGTCCTCAATAAGAATTCCACAGCTGATAAATTGATTTTGCCTTTTCTACATCTTGCTGAAAATCTCAACTGAAAGGTAAAGCCCGAAGAGGGTTGCACACACCTTTCCTGAGCATTTCCAGCCCCGGGCTGTCAGTGGCAGCGCTAGGCTTGTCGCAAAACCAACTCAGCGTTACTGCTCTCCCCGCTGGACTCCAGGTGCAGAGTAGGTTTGCTCATGCACCAGAGGTCCAGGGCTGGCACTTAAGAAACTTACTGCTCCTGAGGATCCCAGGAGCATAATAACGCCAAGCCCAGCCAGAGCCAGTCATCTCAGTAGGTTTGCTCTCGCTTTAGAGCGGAATGAATTGCAGTGGGGAGATACAATGTGCAGCATAACTGAGTATTTCAAAGTTTACTTGCTGTTAGAGAAGGACTTTTCTAACCTGACTTTTTGGAAAACAACATACATGCACAAGGGTGATGCAGAGTTACAGGCAATACCACAGGAAGGATATTGGTGCATGGTTTTCTAAAGGAATTGAAGCGGGGGTGAAAGCAACAGAGAATGAAGACAAAATACCTTATTCTAGTGTAATCCTCTGATAACAAAGCTCAGATGCTCAACAGCTATTTGGGCCTTGCTGAAGCAGTAGGCTCACAAACAGCGTAATGCAAAACTGAACCTATAAATTGAGATAAAAGCTAACACAGCAGCTGGATAAAAAGGAAGATCCTTTGACTCCACAAAAATCATTATTATGACAGAGATACACATGAGTATTTAAAAACATAGGGCTTGCTTCCATTTTCCCAGTTTTATTTACATAGCTTGGGGCTAGCTATAGCAAACATATTCTTGCTTTACAACGGATAGAGTAAAACAGAGGACCAGACCTGTGGGATTTAGAAATATTTGCCATGAAGACCTGCAACACAGGATGACAGGCATATCAAGATGCAGAATCAGAGTTCAAATACACAGGGGTGACAGCTTATTTTTGTCTCAGCATGTTTGTGTCTTTGCATGATCTCCAGCCTGATCCTCAGTCTGCACTGTGATATGGTTTTGTCCCATCTACGGTGTGACCATATAAAACAGACAATTAAAGGCTTTGGCAATTAGCAATATCCAGCACAAACCAACAGAAAGAATCTGCTCATTAAGTCTATCCATTGATGGCACTAAGTAGAGAGGCACATGTGTGCTACAGCCTGGAAAAGCAAGGAACTAGAGTTCATACACACAGATAGAAGCTGTTAGAGGAAGGCAACTGAAGAACACACAGAAACTCTCACTGATCTCCCAAATTAAAGATGATCTAATAAATATGAAGAATAGTTCCAGGTTTCTTTCAAGAACACAGCACTACATTGCACAGGAAACAGCTTCTACCGTTCAGGCAGCTGGATGTGGAGGACAAGGAGGAGATAGTGTTGAAGCTGCAGGGCTAGGCACGGCTTTGGTACTGAGGGACAGGTATGCTCTACTTGGTTTGCTACAGCTCCTTCTGGCCGTTTCTCCCAGGCTGCTGTCTCATGGGGCAGTAAAACAGCATTCATCACCCCCTGACAGGCCCCCACCTCCAGCTCAGGATGTACTTTAGCTGGACGCTGTTGAGAGCTAGGAAACTACTTAGAGGAGATATTGCTATGGGCTTGCTTTCTTCACATACCCTTCCTGAGGCACTGGCTGCCAGGTATGGGGTTGGAGGACTGGAGGACTTGGTACTGGGCTGGAGGACTTTTGTGCCGAGAATTAAGGCCATTGTGATGAGGCAGGATATAGCCATGGCACACACTAAGCCCTGGAAGCTGCTGAGTGCTCCCAAAACCCACAGCACAGAGATGGGCTCGGTCTCCTGAGAGCCCCGTGCAGTGGCAGCTGAGTTCTTGGGGGCATTCATGGGAGCAGAGCTGCTCTGCTGTGGATCTCCACGTGGTAAAGCCACCCCACAGGAGGAAGCTGCCACTTCACTTTCAGGGGAACCTACAGTGACAGAGGAACCGGTAACAACAGATGATGACAAAAGGAGGGCCCACGTGTGGTGGTTTGGACAAAGAGGCAGCATCGGGAGTGAGGCAGAAAACCTGCTCATTTGTCAGATGAGGAGTGCAGGCAGCAGAGCTGGAAACACCTCCTGTGGTTCCCTGAAACTGTAGCTGCTGGAAGAGGGCAGGGGCCAAATCACCCGCCTCTCTTGTGCTTTGAGATGTGCAGTCTGAAGCAAGTTGGAAAAGGAGACAGACCCCC
>NW_009634174.1:1259-3271 GCF_000690535.1 Cariama cristata | reverse complement strand
CACACTTGCAGCAGGAGCTTTAATAAGAAGCCAGTTTGGCAGGAGAGAGGAGGAAGGGGAACCACAGGGCAGCCCAGATTTACATGTAAAAATCCTCCAGCAAGATGTGACATCTCAGTGGGGGTGGAGAGTGCCAGAGTGCAAGTGAACAGTACAGCTTCATTGCTTCATGGCTGAAAACGTCCCTAAGGTCTGTACCCACAAGCCGTACATTTTGGAGATGAAGAGCTGCCTCTTGCCCATCTCTACTTTTAGTATGCTGAAGAGTAGTGCACACCAGTTAAGAAGTCCAATAATGGATATTGATAGTTGCAGGTTGCTGTTTGATCACAGGATGGCTTGCCTGTGACAGGCCACGAGGGAAGTCAATGCTGATGATAGTGTTTTCAGCCAGGAGCTGCCCAGAAATCAAATCTGCCAAAGAGACATTTACACTCTCCAAGTGAAAACAAAGCAAAGTGGCTGTGGCTTTTAGCAACACTGCTGAGAGATCAATTCTTACGTTTTCCACAGATTATAGAGCGAACGAAACGTCTGCCAGGGTAGAATATATATAGGCAACAGTTGTTTGATGAGGATTTTGGAAGGGGAGAACTGAAGCCATATTTCTTTAGTGCCTCAGGTGTTAATCATGAAACCAGTTTGCTGGAAAAGTCAATGCAACCCCAAAGCTAACACGTCTGCCCGTCCCTGTGGAGGAGACTGAGGCTCAGGAACTGAGCAGGTATCTTAGATGCTCCCAAAGCAAAATACAAGGAAGGTGAACTAACAGCAGAGCTCAAGCTGGAGATGAGCATAGAGTGTGTAAGGAATCGCTTAGTCACAGAAAAATGCAAACACTTGTAATGTCAAGTCAAATTTAGTCAATAGTTTCACCTGAAATAAAATGTGGAAGGGATTATTTTGGTGGTTTTGCAATAGGTTTTTTGCTTTGACTTTTCAGACATGACTTACAACCTGGCTTGAAAACAATTTCTGAAACAACAGAAAATAGGAAAAGAGCATCCTTATGCCATACCAACTAAATTTTGTGAGACTGGAGGCAAATATCCACTCCTTTTTCTACTTGATTTAAAGCTAGGTCTTAAAATTATGGGCCTCCTACCTCTTTCAGAGCAATACTGATTCTGGGTGGGACAACTTCGCAAAGGGGGAAGAGGATCTTTACACAGAAGTTAACAGGGCTCATTAAAAGAGCTTTAAACTAGATTTGAAGGGGGAAAGGGATAAAACTAGGCTTGCCAGAGATAAGCCTGGGGGTGGCATGTCAATGTTTGTGGGACGGTGTGCTAATTAGGTCCTTGGGTCTGCTGTCTTGGTGGAGGTAGGGGATGGAGATCCATGCAGCAGCAAAGGTACAAGGGTCATTGATGGGTCAGATACCATGGAAGTGCCTAAGAATGGTCACGTAGAAATTAGGGCTTCTTCCCCAAAAAACAGTAGCTGGGAACAATAGTCCAGCTGAAGTGCATCTACACCAATGCACGAGGCATGGGCAACCAACAGGAGGAGCTGGAAGCTATTGTGCAGCAGGAAAAATATGATAGAGTTGCCATCACAGAAACGTGGTGGGATGTTTCGTATAACTGGAGTACTGCAGTGGATGGCTATAAACTCTTCAGAAGAGATAGGCAAGGAAGGAAAGATGGTGGGGTGGCCCTGTATGTTAGGGAGTGTTTTGATTGTCTAGAGCTTAATGATGGTGATGACAGGGTTGAATGTTTATGGGTAAGAATCAGGGGTAAGCCCAACAAGGCAGCTATCATGGTGGGAGTCTGTTATAGACCACCTAACCAGGATGAAGAGGCAGATGAAATATTCTGTAAGCAGCTGGGAGCAGTATCACAACCACTGGCCCTTGTTCTCATGGGGGACTTCAACTTACCAGCTGTCTGCTGGAAATACAACACAGCGGAGAAGAAACAATCTAGGAGGTTCCTGGATTATGTGGAACATAACTTCCTGACACGGCTGGTGAGTGAGCCAGCTAGGGAAGGCACCATCTCGACCTG
>NW_009634174.1:0-1231 GCF_000690535.1 Cariama cristata | reverse complement strand
TGTTTGAGGGCTTTTTTGGCATAGCGATCACAAAATGATAGAGTTCTCAGTCCTTGGAGAAGTAAGGAGGGGGGTCAGCAGAACTGCTACCCTGGACTTCTAGAGGGCACACTTTGGCCTATTCAAGAGCCTCCTTGACAGAGTCCCTTGGGAGACAGTCCTGAAGGGCAAAGGGGTCCAGGAAGGCTGGACATTCTTCAAGAAGGAAATCCTAAAGGCACAGGAGCAGGCCGTCTCCATGTGCCGAAAGATTGGTCAGTGGGGAAGAAGACTGGCCTGGCTGAACAGAGAGCTTTGGCTGGAACTCAGGAAAAAAAGGAGACTTTATGATCTTTGGAAGAAGGGGTGGGCATCTCAGGAGGACTACAAGGATGTCGTGCGGTTATGCAGGGAGAAAATTAGAACGACCAAAGCCCTTTTAGTGCTGTAAAAGGCAATAAACAATGTTTCTATAAATACTCAGCAACAAAAGGAGGGCTAAGGAGAATCTCTATCCTTTATTGGATGCAGAGGGAAACATAGCGACAAAGGATGAGGAAAAGGCTGAGGTACTTAATGCCTTCTTTGCCTCAGTCTTTAGTACCAAGAGTTGTTCTCCGGGTACCCAGACTGGTGAGCTGGAAGACAGGGATGGAGAGCAGAATGAAGTCTCCATAATCCAAGCAGAAATGGTTTGCAACCTGCTACACCACTTGGACACACACGTCTATGGGGCTGGATGGGATCCACCCGAGGGCCGTGGGGGAGGCGGGAAAAAGTGCCCCCCAAGCCACTTTCCATCATTTACCAGCAGTCCTGGCTAACCGGTGAGGTCCCAGTTGACTGGAGGTTAGCAAATGTGATGCCAATCTACAAGAAGGGTCAGAAGGAGGATCCGGGGAACTACAGGCCTGTCAGCCTGACCTTGGTGCTGGGGAAGGTGATGGAGCAGATCATCTTGAGTGCCATCATGCAGCACATACAGGACAGCCGGGTGATCAGGCTCAGTCAGCATGGGTTTATGAAAGGCAGGTCCTGCTGGACTAAGCTGATCTCCTTCTATGACAGGATGACCCGCTCGGTGGATAATGGAAAGGCTGTGGATGTTGTCTACCTAGACTTTAGTAAAGCCTTTGACACCATTTCCCACAGCATTCTCCTGGAGAAACCCGCTGCTTATGGCTTGGATGGGAATACTCTTCACTGAGTAAAAAATGGCTGGATGGCCGAACCCAGAGAGTGGTGGTGAATG
>NW_009634173.1:0-7066 GCF_000690535.1 Cariama cristata | reverse complement strand
GTTAGCCTCTAGACTGGCTCAGCTGTAAAGTCAGACACACTCTCAGTGTTTCAGTGTTAGCCTCTAGACTGGCTCAGCTGTAAACTCAAATGCACTCTCAGTGTTTCACTGGCACTTGCAGAGTAGGCAGAGCTTAAATCTAAACTGGAGGGTTTGGGCCACTGGGCCTGAGCACACCACGCAGTGAAGGGAGTCTGTGCTACAGTGTTTTGTTGGGAAGGGGCAGTTAGTACCTTTTAAGACCCTCTGACCCTGCTTTACCCCACTAAATCAGTAGCTCAGGTCTCTTTCCCACTAAAATTGCTCATGGATGACCAATGCCATTCTGTTTTCAGGCCAAAGAACCCAAAATCAATGTTAAAATAGATGTCATCAATGCTACGTTCCAGCCAGTCAAGATTGGGAACCCCAATGGCCTGCAGATCACCTATCTCAAAGACAACAAGACCCGGAATATATTTGTCTACCATGAAAGTGGAAAGGTATCTGGTTTTAGCATCAAACACTGCAAAGCAATTGAGGTGATTTGAGAAGCTGCTGATATTAAAGAGGCTGAAGCATGGCTAGAATGGGGTGTGCATGGGTGAGTTGCTGTAGGTAACAGAGTGGGGGTTCTCGCTCTGTGTTTGTGTGTCTGTGAGACAGTTTTGCTGTAGGGAGCAGGGCAGGAGCACTGGCTGAGTTGGTTTGTGTGGGAGGAGCTGCTGTAAAAGATGTGCAGATGTGCTGCCTGTGCATGTGGGGAATGGGGCAGCCGTGCTGGCTGTGTGTGTGTGAGGGAGATGCTGTAGGTGCTGGGGAGGAAGAGCTGGCTGTATTTGTGGTTAACATAGGGTTGGGTGCAGCTGGGTGAATTTAGACGGCTCACTGTTGCTCTGGCTAAGCTTTCTGTCTTGTCCTTTCGTGTTCTCAGGAGGTGGTGGACTGGTTCAATGCCATTCGGTCTGTGCAGTTCCATTATCTGAAGGTAGCATTTCCCATTGCCAGCGATAATGAGGTAAGGCAGCACTAGAGTGCAGGGCTGAGTGTCCCACCGGTACTCAGTTATGTGATAAGAGCCCATTAGTTACTATTAGAACCACAGATACAGAAGTGGAAATTGCCGTGTTTAGATAGAGGGATGAGAAAATGTGTGTAAAAGGGCCTGTGGTGGCCAGAGAGCAACCGTGCTCTGCTGTTTCTGGGCACTTTGGAGGCAGAATTGACTCCTGGCTAGGCAGTTCTGCAAACATGAGTTTAAAAGGTGACTGAATTTGGGGGAATAGAAAGAAGGGTGGGGAGCAAAAGTGAATAGCAAAGAAACGTGGCTAAGTGAACGTGACTCTTGCTTTTTTGGCAGATTAAAAATCGGCTGACAAGAAACTTCCTGAAGGAGGGATACATGGAGAAGACTGGTCCCAAGGTGAGCTGCTGTGGGAGAAAAAATCGAACAGGGACCTGCCAGAGAGCCACCGACCTTCCCTACCTCAATGTTTTTCTCCTGCTGTTTCCCCGTTCCCCCCTGACTCTTTAGACACCCGTGGGAACAGTGTGTGTGCACCAAGGGAGGGGAGAATAAAAGGAAGGGGAAGGACACATGTGAAAGTAGATGAAGCCAGAGTCCCTGCTTTCTCCCAGAACAACAGATCTCTCTGCATGTGTCTGTGTGTGCGTGACCTTACAGGTATTTAGTGTCTAGATTTCTCCTGTCTCAACTCTGGGGTCCTTCACAGAAGTCCAAGAGTTGGGGACAGCAGTTGGGACTGAAAAACCCAATACTGGTCCCCACTCTCAGCTCAGAAAGGGCGAGGAGGAGGTTGCTGTTAAGGCAAGGGCTTGGTTCAAGCGGTTGGGATGAATTTTGGGTATCCATTTGCACTGTTCGCAGCAGAGGGCACTATCCCCTTACATATGTCATCTCTTCCTTTCACAGCAGAGAGAGGCTTTTAAGAAGCGCTGGTTCACGCTGGATCACCGCAGGCTCATGTACTTCAAGGACCCTTTGGTGAGGGGGAGATCTGACCTCTGGCAACTGCAGGCACCAGTGCTGAGGGCAGGGTCAAAGTGCAACCAGAGTCTTTGCTCTGCAGTGAGGAAGGCTTGCAGGTTCCCCAGCTGCTCTGAATGGACTCTAGGTCTTCCCCTTTCCATTCCACTTAGTTCATCGCATGCTTTCTGTGTTTGTTTCACTGCCTGCAAACAATGGGAACAGGGAGGGCAGTGGTGTAAAAGTGGTGATGGGGAGGAGAGCGACATGGGGGGTGACATGGAGAGACAGGAGCAGCAGTTCCTCTCTCAGACCTGTCGAGATCTATGCTCATAAATTTTCCTTTCTGCCGCTGCCTTTGAGCATAGCCTCCATGCTCTTCTGAATCCCCTGACCACCTTCAAATCTTTTTGCTGCCTGGTCATCACCCACTCTCCTCCTGTCCTTAGGTGTACTGCTAGTATTCCCTGGTTCTTCTGGGATTCCGTAAACCCCTCTCTTTCTCTCCTGATGTGCAGGATGCATTTGCTAAGGGTGAGGTATTTGTGGGCAGCAGAGAGAACGGATATAGCGTCCAGAAGGGATTGCCTTCGGGGACACAGGGCAACTTCTCTTGGCAATATGGCCTCACCATTGTCACCCCCGACCGGGAATACCTCTTCACCTGTGAGACAGAGACTGACCAGCTGGACTGGATTGCAGCCTTCACTAGCGTCATCAACCAGGCCATGACACCACAGGAGTATGCAAGTAAGTGCCTGGATGCTGTTTCCTTCCCCTCATGCCACTCTGCTTCAGGGTATTGCCCTAATGCACCACTTTTTTCTTTCACTACAGTTGAAGCCTACTTCAAGTTTAAATCCTAGGAAGCCATATAGGAACCTCGCTATGACTCGACTCTACCTGGTCCTGTTGGGTGGGCTGTCAGGAGAAGAGATCGACATCAGAGAAACACAGTGCTCTTGAAGCACCCTTTGAAGCACTTTTTTCCCCATAGACAGTCCCCTTTGTTCTGAGGGCCCAATTAAGCTGCTTCCTTTCAAGTGCAAGACTTTGTGAGTCTGAATCCTCAGCGCAGCCACTGTTAAATTGCTGTGATCTGGCAGGATGCTGGCAGGCCTTGCCTCTCAATCGGGCCGTGAAAACTTGGCACTTGTGTTGGACATGGGACCTAGCATCACTCCTGGAGGAAACTGCAGATAGCCACCTACCTTACGCAAGAAAACAGCTGCCTGGCCAGAGCTACACCCCAGCGGGTTGCAGGGGCTGCTGGACTAGGAGAGACTGTTCCTTTACAAGAAATGGCTTCTCTGCTGGCGACAGAGATGTGAAACATCTAGATATTTGATCAGTTAGAGCTGTAGTTGAGAAAGGTCACTTAAAAGATGTAATCTAACAGCCAAATGTGAGGCCTGTTTCCTCCTGCCGTGTATGTGTTTGAAAGCTGCTTCAGACCACATTTGTGTGGAGCCCTTCCTCCGATTGCTACAGAGAAGATTGAGACCTGCTCAAAAAGAAAGTGGGGGTATACATATGTGTGTGTGGATAATGTGTGTGTGTGTGCACGTAACAAAAAGTGATGGGAGGTAGAATACTGCCCTAGGGAAATTCTGTGAGGGATATTTATGCCATGGAAGTTCAGCTGTCAAATTTGAGTCTCTAGTCAAACCAATGGAGAGAGGTTGGGTCCCGCAGAGAGTGGCTTATGGTGTGTCTGATCCGGAGTTCAGATTCTCTGTTGTCTTTCCTAGAGGCTATGGGTTGATGTCTGGAGATAGTTAATACATGGATCTCTGCTCCCTCATTCTCTGCATGTCAAAGGTCTGGCACTTTCATTCTGCCCTATACATTACATATGTTTATATTGTATATCACATATACATATAATTTCACGCAATAGTGTAACAAGGAAGTCTGTATGTTCATGTCTTTCTAGTAACAGTTAGTCCTAACCACTAAATCAACTCGTGATTCATATCTTAAAGATAACTCTTAAAGCTCTCCTGGGAGAGCTGTGTTTCACATGCTGGAAGGACCAGCTGAGTTCTGCTGATGACTGTAGTATCTATCTGATGTGTCTGCAGTTTTACGCAGGCACTGTGAGAGTAGGCATCTTGTATGTTAAGGGGAGCTAACGAATTAAGGAGGCAACCAATATTTTAATTAGCTCCTAAAGAAATGAGTAAAAAAAAAATCCCATTGTAATTTATTTTAACTTCCTAAACGAGCTGAGCTGCTAACTGCTAATATATGAGGTTGTTTCTTGAAAAAAAAAGCACAGACAATCAGAGCAAAGAGCCATGGCTATTCATTGCATTTCCTGGGGCACATGGATTGTGAATCTTCCCATCAGAGCCAAACGGGCAAAGTCGCAGTCCAATTCTGCTGCTCTGGGGAACCCCTCTCTGTGCTGAAACCACCGCAACCTGGTGGGACCATCAACTTCCTGGATGAGAAGCAGCATCGCTCATTCTGCTGCCATGGCATGATGGAGCTTTCCACCCGAAAGTGTAGTTTCACTGCAGATTGCTGATCTCCCCTGGTTTGGAGCCTGACTGTCCTAAAAACCAAAGGCCATGGCAAAACTTGTGTTCCAAACCAAAGTGCCTTTCAGTTCTGGTAACATGAAATGGGACTGTCCATTGAAAAACCCCTCAAACCCCACCTAAACAACCTGCACATTCAGTTCTTTGTGAAGAAGAGTAGAGAGCATGACCCAGACATGCCAAGAGCTGATACAGATAACCCAGATGGAAGCCTCTCAAGTTCCCTCCATCAATGCCGTATGTGCCGTACGCTCACTCCTGTGGCACGGTCGTGCTGAAGCTGTTGCTGTTGTGTGCACAACATTGCTGGGGAAGGTGCTTGGATCCTACTGCAGCAAAGGCAGTACCGGTGGGATACTTCCTTCTCCTGTTTGCTGCTGAGTTAGTGCTGCTGGAGGTGAGTGAAGGCATTTGACTCGTCCGTAACGAACCTAATACACTGACGATGCAAAAAAGCGTGGCTGGAGTGGCCTGAAAACCCCTGGGAACGAACAGCAGAGCACATTTAGTAATGGCACATCTGTCTCTGCTCTGCAAAGTCTGTCCTACCGTGTCTGTTCCTCCCCGAGACAAATGAGGGTTGGATGTGGGTGAAGAAAGAGCAGGGTAGTGTTGGGTGCAGAAGTGTGGGGGCACTGGTGTCATGCGGTGGTACCTCACCAGAAGGTGATGGTGCCTACCTAATGGGCTTCTGCTCCTTGCTCTGAGGTGAGGCAGCAAGTCCTGGGGGTTTGAGGGAGGGAGGGGGAAAGCTTAGAGAAGGAGGATGGTCTTCAGGGAGAGGGAGGAAAGAGAGGATCTAAAATATCCAGCCCTTTGAGTCTTTAGGAGGTTGCTGCTGTCTGGGGGACAGGGGTGGAACAAGTCATAGAAAAAGTGAGATGTCTTACCATCTGGTGGACTTGCTTGCAAACTGGGGGTTACATCCATCATCTACATCTCAAGGGGCCCTGATGTCCTTGGAAGGGAGTGGGGGACAGACCCTCTCAGCCCGGCTTGGCTAAGGGCCAAGGAGAACACCGTGGCAGCTCCCTGCCTATTGCACTTTCAGGGCTGGCCCTTCTTTCCCCTCTAAAGCCACAGCGTGATGCTTTCCCCCACCCTTGCCAGATTAGGGGGTCTTGTCTTTCAGTTATCTCCTCTCTCAAATGAGGACGATTGTGAAAGGGGAAATGGGAAAAAGAAAGGGCAACAAGAACAAGAAGGAAGAGGGAGCAGGAGGAAGGTGCAGGAAGACACTGAGTGTGTTTGCAAAAAAGAGGAGGGAGACAGTAGGGCTCCTCACCTAGCGGCTAAAAAACCCAGTATAAACTGGGACTGCGTTCGCACTGGTGTGTGAAGCTGTGAGTCAGACGCATTCCTCCATGCAGTGGGCAAGGCAACTCTCCAGGGGTTGGTTCAGGGGGGGCAGAGCCCATCTCTCCAGAGTCTGTCTGAGCTGAGAAGACACAGACTTGGGAGGAGAAATCCACATGTCCACCGAGTCTGTTGGTTTCTGTGTGCTCAGTGAAAGCTGGAGAAGCAACAAATAAGCTGGTGAAGAGCAGAGTCGTTTCCTCCTGGCTGGCAGAGGTTATTTTGCGCCTATCGGTCTTGACGGAGAGGGCAGTGTCCCTTTCTCAGCCCTTTGATGGTTAAGGGAAACCACCGGACAGAGCTTATGATGGAGATCAGCAAAATGGACTGAGCAGCTGGAGGTGAGGAATAGACTTCTCTGGAGTACTTTATGTCTGATGAACTCTCGTCATTCTTCCCTTCCCTCGGCTGCTTTCCTGTTAAGGCTGGACGTGTCCCATACAGCGAGGGGGCAAGGAACAGGTCTCTGACAGCCTGACTTGCTCTTGCTTGCCCTACCCAAAGATGTCTTATGACCCATCCTTCATCAGCGCAAGGCCTGGAGAGGATCCCGAGGGTGGCAGCTTCTTGGAGGAAAGCAGCGGTGGGGATGATGACGGTAGTGTCCTGGGAGGGGACAGCCCGGTCACGGGGCCGCTGGGTGCAGTGCTGCTGGTCATGTGCCTCACTGGGATGGTGGGGAACATCTACACGGTGGTGGTGGCCTCTGGCAGGGTGGCAGGTCACTCAGTGGGCTCCTTGGGGGTCTACGTGATCAACCTTGCCCTGGCTGACCTCCTGTACCTCTCCACCATCCCCTTTGTGGTCTGCACCTACTTCGCCCATGACTGGTTCTTCGGGGATGTGGGCTGCAGGCTTTTGCTCAGCCTGGACCTCCTCACCATGCACGCCAGCATCTTTCTCCTGACTGCCATGAGCCTGGAGAGGTACTGGGCAGTGGCCAGGCCGCTGCGGGCCAGGCGGCCGCAAGTTGGCCAGCGCCGTCCTCTGGCTCCTCTCGCTCCTGCTTACGGCCCCCATGATGGTGATGACCCAGCTGCGGGAGGGGGATGGCCCCCACAAGCGCATCTGCATCCCTACCTGGACGCCGGCAGCCTTCCGGCTCTACCTGACGGTGCTCTTCGCCACCAGCATCCTGGCACCTGGTGTGGTGCTGGGCATCGTCTATGCCCGCCTGGCTCGGGTTTACCAGTCCTCC